>NW_010358777.1:95949-129511 GCF_000414095.1 Morus notabilis | reverse complement strand
TAATATAATATATTATATTATAATTATATATAATATAATATAGTTGTAATTTTTAATTATATTATAACTGAAATATTATTATTCTTATGTAATATTATAATATGTTTCATGATATTGTAATTATATTAACCATTTTAATGATAATATTATATTCTATATTATAATTATATAATAATAGTTTTTTATTATATTAAATATAATAATAAATATATATTATATTATAATTATATATATATATATTATATTATAGTATAATATAATATAGTCGCAATTTTTAACTATCCATAGCAATTCAATCTCATAATTTACCGAATACTATTACACTGATTTTAGAGCCAGCACAATTACTATAATTATAGTTTACCAAACACGCAGCTGTTTTTTGTAACAATTGTTTTTTTTTTTTCAGCACAGCTAAAAGTAAATTTTCCAAAACCTACCGCAATACCAAACTAAGCCATTATTTGGTGACCATATTATCTACTTTTTGTTTTGGGTTTTATGAATTCAGTTTTCAAATAGAGCCAAGCAGGCCCTTAGATATTTTGGGATGTCAAGCCACGATTTTAAAGAGATTTTTCATATACCAAAAGGGAATCATTTTTTTTTTTTTTGGTTCTCTTTTTGAGCAGGGAATTAGTGAGATGATTCTCTCGTTGGACTACCAGAACTATCATGCACAAATTTTGTCAGCTGATGCTCAGTTTTCTTATAAGGATGGGGTGATTGTTCTAGTGACTGGGTGTTTAACTGGAAACAACAATGAGAAAAGGAAATTTACTCAATCTTTCTTTCTAGCCCCTCAAGACAAGGTGGCCAAAAGTTACTTTGTCTTGAATGATGTTTTTAGGTACATTGATGATGTGGCAAATAATGATGCCGATGGAAGCTCTCAAACACCTCTAACACCAGTTGTTGGTATGTTCGAGTGAATTGCGTTCTCCATATGTATTTAATTTGGAGATCTCATTATCTTCATTTTTGGTCAATGATTGTGCTCATGTTTTTATTGCAGAGTCGACTAATGCTGCTGATCAGCCTGTGCTGAGTGAAACCACATCTGTGGAAATTGAGGTAGAGGTGGAGGTGGCTACTGGTAACGATGAGAGTCAAGTTATCCCGCCAGTGGACCACGAGAAGGAAAGAATTACTGAGAAAGTTGTGGTTGCTGCAGAAAATGGCCATGTTGATCCTGCTGAAAATTCAGTTGACTTAAGTCAGAGTGCGGCTCATTCCGTCTCTGAGACAACTACTTCTACTCTCCAGGAAGATGCTCCTAAGAAGTCCTTTGCGTCAGTGGTCAGTTATTGTTGTACTTTTACCAAAATTTTGTTGGGGGTGATCACATTAATTTCATCTCACATTGTTCTTTTTTCAATTCAGGTGAATGCCTTGAACAAAAATTCTGCCCCATTTCATGTGAGGGCTCCCCAACCTAAACCCGCTAAACTTGTAGAGCAGCCTCGAGCACCCGTGGTACCTGTGCCACCAGCTCCCGCAGCCAATGGTGCCCCGGAAAAGAACAATGATCCTGCAGGTTGTTCGTCCTTGCCCCTTTGCCCTATAGTTTTTTCTCCGATGTTCGTAGTTTCTTTTTACGATATTCCGTTCTATTCTTGCAGTTAAGGCTTATGCCATTTTTGTTGCAAATCTTCCCATGATTGCAACTGTTGAAGAACTTGATAAGCTTTTCAAGCAATTTGGTCCCATCAAGCATGATGGAATTCAAGTTAGGAGCAATAAGGTCTGCTGTTTGCTTTCTAATTTTGTTTTGTTTTGGTTGTGTGTGTGTGTGTGTGTGTGTGTATCAGTTAGTATTTCTTGCTTGGCCTAATGTTTTACAATCCTAATTTTAGCAACAGGGAACATGCTTTGGTTTTGTGGAATTTGAATCCGCAAGTTCTATGCAAAGTGCACTTGAGGTAAGATGATTTTATTCTACTTTTTCTTTTTCAAAAAAAAAAAAAAAAAATTGTTTGCTTTAACTGTGAGATTTTGTTGTGGTTCGGTCATTAGATTTTATAGTTGCATTACTTTGTTATTTATTAGATGTGTTGGACTCTGGTTTATAATACAGCTGGACGTAGAGGACCGGTTGGGGTTCCCTACAATAACAATAGCAATATTTGGAAAAAGTTTCTTTGGAAAAAAAAAAAACACTGCAAATACAATATAATCCTTCCTTAAAGTAAAAATGTGAGGCTAAAAATAATGGGTGGACAAAAAATTAATAGGATAATTGCATTTGTTGGTTTCTCATGATTTGATATGCGCATATTGGGATTTGTAGGAAAAGTTTCTGGTTTTAACTTTCATGACGAGGCTGCATAATTTTGCACAATTTCCCTACTGTTATTTATATTTTTGTAAAATTTGACTTATTTCAGTTTTGACTTAGTTTGGGCTTGTCTTACTTCTGTTACTCTAATTTATTATAAGTTTTAGTTTCAAATGCTATTCAAACTTTCAAAACTCCTATGCGGAGTGAATGACTTCTGTAAGTTCTCAGTCAATTGTTCTCGTGCAATATATGCCTGACTTGTATTTTTTTCTTCTCTCTCTTAGGCATCACCAATTGTGTTCGGCAACCGCAAATTGTCCATTGAAGAAAGACGAGGCAAGTTGAAAACATGATCATTCTTAATCCGTTGTTATTCAATTGGTATTTTATTTTGAGATAATGTGTGCTTACCCATAAATTTGCAAGCTCATTATATGTTCATTCGACTCATACTGGAAAATGGTGACATTATCAATCGTGATTCGTTTGTAATTTCTTCAGATGAATGCCTCTGCATGTTAGTTTGGATAAAAGATCATAGTCTTGCATAATTATAAATAGGAGCTGTTATGGTTGTTGCATTTAACAATGACAGATTTAGAGCTCTCGATAATTATTCATTCTTCATCAAAAGTGCGTTGTAGTTGACAATGGTGTTTTCTTGCAGCAAACAACGATAGAGCGAAGCTCTCATCAGGAAGAAGCGGTTACCGCAATGACAATTTCCGGGGAAGCCGTGGAAACTACAGTGGGAACCGTGGTTATGGAAGGAATGAGTTCGAGAAGCGTGGCGAGTTCTCGGGCCGAGCTAGGGGGAATGGCAATGGTGGACGCAACGGAGAAGCTCACCAGAGGCCTATTCAAAACTGGGGAGAGAGAGTTGCCCAGCAAGAAGCCAAGGTGGCTTAATTGGGTTGCTTTGCAACAAGATTTTATTTTTTTATTTTTTATTTTTCGAATTTCTACTTGAGTTTTTGGTAATCGGTGGCGGCATTTTTAGGATCTTGATTTTTTTTTTTTTTTTGGTTTTAACTCTTTATTATCTATTTTTGGGCTTCAAGTTGTTAGTATCTCTACTCTTCAGCTATTTTGTTTTTCGTCCTACCCCGAATCCTCCCTTTCTTCTGGCTTATGATGATGGGAAAGAAATCCGACCCTTTTTTTGTTTTTTAACACTATTATTATTATAATTGATCTTTCAATAATTAAATTAGATAAGGGTCATAATGTTTGCTTTAATTGCGTGACTTCTCTCTTCTCCCATCTTGTGTTTCATGCTTAATGTTTTCTTTTCAGTTTCTTGTTGTAAATGTGAAGCTAAACTCATTAGTTGCTCAGTTGCTCCCACTTTTCTTGGTCAGCTTTTGATGGCCGTCCCTCACTTGTGTCTGAACGCGTTGAAAAAAATATACATATCTGATCAAAGAATTTTATGGATTGACGGAAAAGCATGCACATCATTAAAGCAATTGTCACCTAGATTTTTAAAAACTTTGGCAATTTATCTTTTGCACTTTTAATTTTTGCATTTTATCTTTCCAATTAGTGGAATTGTTGCAATGTTGTTCATGTTATCAACTTTGCTTTGAATTTTGGTCCGATTGGGAAATTAAAGAAGGAAAATGCAGTAAATAATAGATTTTTTAAATTAAATTAAGTAAATTATAAATTTTAAAATTGAAATAAATAGTAATTTACGTGTAAATGAATCATTTATCGTGTAAATGGGTAGTAAAAATATTTTTTTTTCACAAAAATCTTATTTTTACGATTGGTAAAAAGTCGTAAAAAGAATTTTTTTTATTTAAATAAAAATTTTTTAAGATTTGTTACTACGTAAATTATTTTTCACCAATCATAAATGATGCATTTATCACGTAAATTATTAATAACTTTAAATAGTTTTAAAAATATTATTTACTTTAGTTTCAAAAGTTTACTATTTACTACAATTTTCCATTGAAGAGTTTATGTTAAGAGTTTTAATGAAATTATGGAAATTTTAGTCAGATGTCTTTCTTTCGTTATCAATTTAACACAACTGTCAATAAAATGAACCATGTTTTAATAGTTTAACTCCATAGTTCAACAAATTAAGAAGATAAATGCATCGAATTTCATCAAAATTTTAGAGTTAAACGTGCTCAAGCGAGAATAGTTAAGATGAATGATTTTTTGGAGAGTTATTGTGTTGCACCCTTCTTTTAACCAATTACGATTAAATTGAGCGGCTGGGTGTGTGAGTAGGGGTGGTAATTCGTGTCACGTGTTATGTTCGTGTCGTGTTTTGATTATTTTTTTTAAATTTATAGTTAACCTGAACACGACACGTGACACGAAATTTTTTAAAAACCGCAGCACGAATACGATACGATCACTTTACGGGTTGACACGACATGACACGACACGAAAATGATCCGTGACACGAAATTGACCTGTGAACCCGAAATTGACACAAAAATTGTATACTTTTATTTAGTTTTTTACATATTAAAAATAACTTAAAATTCATAACACACTAAAATACAATAACATCCATTAAAATTAAGCAAATAATAATATAAAATTTTGAGTATAACTATCATGATATCACAAGTTCATAATAAAATAAAAAATATGTAATGAAAAATATATGTATTTTTTAGTTTTTTACGAGTTTTGTGTCGTATTTGGGTTAGGCGGGTCCAACCCGAAATTGACCTGTGTTATTCGTGTCAATTTCTGGTCGACCAAATTCTGACCCGAACATCTTTTTTCTCAATCTTAACCCGTAAAATTCGTGTCATTTTTTAATCGTGTTGTCATTCGTGACTCATGTTACTAACACTATGTGTGAGCGTTTGTAGATCTAACAGATTTTAATCTTAAAGATTTTGGTCCTTAATAATGAAGCAGTGGGTACATGCCCTATACCGGTAAAAAAATAAAAAGAATAGGGAATCCATATGGTAAGGGGGTGTACTTTCCCGTAATTAAATTGGACGGTAAAAGAAGGTGCATGTGTACCAAATTAATATGAAACCTCTCGTATAGGATTTCAATGCCAGATTTAACATTGCCGATGAGCTCTTGCCGGTGGAGGTGCAGAGGATTCGCCCCCCTTTGAGGGGGATGTTGGGTTCGCGGGGGGCGGAGTAGATCGTGCCGCCTTGGAGAGATGAAGATCGGAGGCGAGAGACCAGAGCTTCGTCGAAGGAGTTCGAGATCTCCGTCGATCGGCGTTCGCGAGGGAGCATGGCCGCCGTTTGTCCTGATGAGAGAGAGGGAGTAGATGGATAGAGAGAAAGAGGGAAGATAGAGAGAAGGAAGATCGAGGGAGCATGGCCTCTGTTTCTCCTGACCGTAATTCATTGTCGTACATCTTAATTCTTACTTCTTCTTCTTTTTATTTTTCTATTTAGTTGTAACCACCCCACCGCCAAGCTCTGTTGATTGCAGATTCAAAGATATGCCCAACTGCTACCATGCTATAAATTTATAAGAAGACGAAGCTAGAATTTGCTACATTTTTTTTTTATGGGACAAATTTATGCATTTATCAGTTTAGCCTTCGACTTTAACTCCAAAGTGCCTTAGTTTGTAGGTAATTTAGTTATAGCTATTGGGAAGATGCTGTGGATTGAATTTGGATGAGTTAATCGCAGGCAGGAAAAGGGGATCACGGGAGCGAAGAAGAGGGAAAAAGAGTTTTTTTTTTTATTGTTTAATCATGTGTATTTTTAGTTTTAATCTATTGGTGTGTCTCTTTAATCTAAACCATTCAAATTAATCGATGGCTTATAAATTCTCACTCTACCTAAGGGAAAGTACATCCCCTACTATAAATTTTCCCAAAAGATAAATGCTTAATCTGCAAAATACCTTGCTAAGAAACTGAAAAATTGTGTTAAAAGTATAAAATTATTGTTGGTTTATTTTTTAACGGCTTAAGTTTTTAGGATGAATTGATAAACTAACATGATATTAGAATGAGAGGTCATGAGTTTAAACTCTTATAATTGTACTCTTTATTTCTATTTAAATTGTCATTATGTGTTAGATTTTTAATATATCTCAAATTTAAATATTCACATACTGTGTTTTTTAATTAATTTATTCACACGATTATCTATTGTTCAACCCGAGCGTGAAAGAGAGTATTAAAATATAAAATTATTATTAATTTATTTTTTAACAACTTAAACTTTAGAATGAATTAGTAAATTAATAAACTGGAATGTGTCATTGTATCCTAACCTTACTCTTTGTATTATGATGACAAGTTTTGTTTTCTTTCCTTCCCTGGTGGTTGGATTTTGGGTTGAATTAGAATCTTCCACCTCTACTTTTGACACTCTTCTTTGACCTTCTAGAAATCAGTCAAATGTACGGTACTTAAACAGTTGAACTTGAAAACGACGTCGTAGAGCTCCGCACTCCACTACAACCCAGAGCTGCAATGTTTGATCCTTCTTACATTGATGTTTAATTTTGAAATTGTTTTCGGCCACTTGTAAAACCGTCCAAGTTTCATATCCATTGCAAAAAGAAATGGAGTACGTATTGAAACTAGTTTTGCCATTTTCAAACCTTTATCTTTCTATTTCTGTGTACTTTGTCGCCGTGTGATAGAAGCAAAGGCAACATGTGGTTGACACGTGGCGACTAAAGCTGTAGGAGAATCTTTCAGCCCCACGTCAACGTCAATGACGTGTCGTATCTTACCATGCCAAGAAGATGATCTTTCATCAATCTGTCTTTTTTTTTTTCTCTCTCTCCGACCTTTTCTCTTTTTGCTTTTATGTTTCGGAAACAATCGATCAATTGATAGCGGGAGAAGGCAAAGATGAATGAGTCATGACCCAAAAAAAAAAAAAATCGTTCGGAAATAGCACCAATATTAACGATCATCGTTAACAGAAGATGAATTCACTTGAAAATTTTATATAAGACGATACTCAAAATTATCTGTGTTTTATAACATTATCTGTGTTTAGCGAATGGTAAATATTAAATAAGGATATGAAATTAAATAAAATTTGTAATAAGGATGTTCTTTTATACTATTCAGATCTTTTTATGAGCAGTTTTTGGGACCAGTTTAACTATTGTATTTCAACTATTATAAGTGTCGAGATGACTTCAGTTTAAGTTTAATGCCAGTTTCTTTTTCCAAAAAAAAAAAAAAAAAGGTTTAATGGATAAATATTAAATGGAGAGTAGTTAGCTGTGGCATTAAATAAATGACATATTATAAGTTTTGTTTGCAAGAAAAGTTGAGTGTGGTTGTTATTTTAATCGTTTTTCCCAACATGCAAACGTGTAATGTGGTGGCCTGGCCGGTGCTGCCCATTCTTCGAATGTATAACTCGTTCTACTATCACTTTATGTCTATATTATAATACCAAACTTCAACATGTAAAAATTCATGTCCAGCGGAATGGATAATAAACTATAGACGTAGAATGATAGTGTTGAAACTAGAAAATTAATTTGTATTTGCAATAACATCATGATAGTGTTGAAACTAGAAAATTAATTTGTATTTGCAATAACATCATGATAGTGTTGAAACTAGAAAATTAATTTGTATTTGCAATAACATCATGATAGTGTTGAAACTAGAAAATTAATTTGTATTTGCAATAACATCATGCTAAATGGGAAAATAAACTCGAATCATCCATTGTTTAAATCCAACAAACTAATTAATATAATCATTGAAGTTGAAAATTTTAATTTTTAAAACTTACGAAATAGCAAAGTATCAACAAGAGAATATATAATTGATAAAAATTAAAAATCAATTGCTCTATTTATAAGTAAGTTGAACAATTAGGAGAATCTCTTGCAATCGGTTTGATTGATACACATCACCAATTTGTTAAAGATCTTTGGGAATATTCTAGAACTTCACAATAGGCATGACTAAGAAAATTCCATGATATTTCTTCTAGAGTATCAACAATACATGTTTTGGGTTGAATGTATAACTTTTATGGGGACTCGAGCTAGTAATTAGCATAAGGAGGTTCGGCCTCTTGAAATCCCATGGTCTAACTTTTAAAAAGGTGTTGAGAAAAATATGTGTGTGTTGTCCCATATGAAAAATGAATAAGAATGTGAAATGATTTATATGCACAGAAGGACTTAAGACTTAATAAATTAATCTTTTAGGTCAAGTTGAGCTCTTGAAGTGTGTTGGGTCAGTTTCGCATGTGGTGTCTCCCTAACAAGTGGTATTAGAGCTGATTGTTCGTACGAGTCAAGCGATCACACTCGGTTGCAGTTCCCACGTTGCCTCCCGTGGAGAGTTGGTGTTTCCGTAGGTGCGTGGATGGTGGAGCATTTGGTGCATGGTTTCGGTTCTCTTTCCCATGCTTGAGTTGGCTCCCGTTTGGAGTGTGATGCTTGGATGTGCTGGCTACTTAAAACTTTAATTCTAGGGGGAGCTCGGTGAACACACACATGATGGGGAGATTGTTGAGAAAAGTACATGTGTGTTATCCCATATGGAAAGTGAATGAGAATGTGAAGTGGTTTATATACATAGAAGGACCCAAGACCTAATAGGTTAATCTTTTGGGTCAAGTTGGACTCCTAAAGGGTGTTAGGCCAGTTTCGCATGTGGTGTCTCCCCAACAGAAGGTTAGGATGAATGATTTATTTAAATTTAAATAAGTTTGTATTTCACTTATCTTAGTACTTAGAGATTAAATTAGTAGTTATTTTTTATTTTAAAGTTTGAATCATTTTTAATTATGAATTATTAAGAGGTAACTCTTAGTTTAAATTGTATATATATATTACATTCTCATTAAGGAAAAGTTGTAGCACTGTGCTTCGAAGTCTAAATCTTATTATAATATCAGAGCTTTATACTCTAATGAATCATTGATCCTTTTAAAATTATTTAGGCAATATACCTCTAAATTCTAGGCAATGCACCTGTAAATCCCAGATAATACGCTTCTATTTATCCCCATGCAACGCACCTCTATTTATCCCTAAGCAACATACCTCCAAATCCCTGGCAATGCACCTCCATTTAACACTAAGTAATACACCTCCAAACCCCACGCAATGTGCCTCCAAATACCAAGCAATGTCAGGCTGGTAATCCGGGTAGCGATACGAAGACACGACTCGAAACCCACACGAAATTAGCGGATTTTAGTTTATCATAAATAGGTATGGGTCAAAATCAGGTCGAACCCGTGAAACACGATTAAATAACGTGTCATTTTCAAGTTGACCCGCAACCCGCAATTGACCCGCCATAACTCGTTTATTAAATGTGTCATATTTGGGTAACACGAATACACAACCCATTTATTACTCATTTTATAAACATATTCAAAAATAGGTTAACACGACCCATTTATCACCTATTTTATAAACATGTTCAAAAATAGGTTCAGAAATAGGTTAACACGACCCATTTATCACCCATTTTAATAAACGGGTTGACATGACACGTTTATGACCTGTTTAATAAACGGGTTATTCGTGTCGTGTCAACCCGCCAATATACAGGTCGTGTTTGGGTTTTGTATTTCGACACGATTAATAAACGGGTCGTGTTCGTGTCAGACCTATTCGTGTCAACTGAGGGGGTTGACATGACACGAACACGACCCACCAACACGAATTGCCGCCCCTAAATCAATGTGCCTCAAAACACCAAGCAATGCGCCTCCAATTCCTAACCCTGCACTCATGCACCTTATATCTCCTGATGATTTCCACCCTTGCATCCATGCCCTCTTCTCTTTCTTGATGATTGTCGTCTTTGCGCCCATGCCTCTCTCCTATCCTCTTCTCGATGTTTGTTGTTGTGCTGCAACCCTACGCTCCATCACTCATGTTAATTCTAGCATAATTCAAGAGTGAATTCCCTATCAGAACTCCATCTTACGGGAGCATGATAAGGATGATTGATTTCTTTAAATTTAAATTAGTTTGTATTTAGCTTATCCTAGTATTTAGATTAGTAGTTATATTCTATTTTAAAGTTTAAATTATTAGTTATTAGGAGGTAAGCCTCTTTATTTTTTCATTTTGGTCCATTTTACTTTAAAACTTATTTATTTCTTTTTTGGTCTTTTCTTGTCTTTTTTTTTTTAATTTTCCATGAAATTTTAAATTTTTTTCCGTTTGGTTCCTTTTACCTTAAAACTTATTTATTTTTTCATTTTATTCCTACATTATCCCTTTTTTTTTTGGCTTATTGCCCTAAATTTTTTTTTTTTTTCATTTGGATGCCTTTTTTAGATTTTATATTCAGATATTATATGATTTTAAGAAAAAAAAGTTGTTATAACTTAACACATGATTATGTGGACACGTGGAGTTCAACTAATATACGGGCCCGTTCACTTCATGAACTAAAGGCCCAACTCGAGTTGGATTTTAGGCTGAAATAGGTGTCAGGAACCAAAACTCGAATTTGAAATTCGAGTAATAATTCGAGTAGGTGTTTATCACCCATTCCTCGAACTCCAACTACTCGAGTTAATATCTATAGTGTGGATTCTTTTTTCTGACATTTTTCTTTCCGTTGGTCTTTTTTTCTTCCCGTTGGTTTGCTTCCTCCCTCACGAGAAAGCTTCCACTCTGCAAAAAGTCATAAGTTTCCCCTCAAATCAACTGACCATCATTCTTGGATTCTTGGCAACAGTGCATACCCTTCGGTCAAATACCCATCCCCGGTGAACAAAATCGTAGGCAGGCAGCTGCATCCCTTTTTCTTCCCGTTGGTCTTTTTTCTTTCCTTCCCGTTGGTCTTTTTTCTTCCTTCCCATTGGTCTGCTTCCTCTCTCACGAGAAAGCTTCCGCTATGCAAAAAGCCTTGAGTTTCCCCTGAAATCAGCCGACGATCGTTCTTGGGTTCCTGACAGCAGTCCATATTCTTCCATTATCGACAGTCAAATACCCATCCCCGGTGAACAAAGTCGTGGGCAGGCAGCTGCATCCCGTTCAAACCCATCCCATATCACAAAATTTAGCGAATCCCGATTATGTTGTCGTTCGTCTCCCTCAGATATTCAAAACGGGAGAAATCGATCCCACGCGCGTGGACCAGCGTCTTCCATTGGCTGTCATCTTGAGTCGATGTAGCACCAAACACCGTCTCCCACCTTTGAGGCGTGCTCCCTGGAAGAGAGGTTTCTATTATCGGTGCCGGTATCCTTATCCACAACGACGTCTATCACAGTGGTGTGTGGCCGTTGTCGAAGCAGATTAACCGTTATCCTCTACCGGATCAAACACGGTAAGCCCTTTCCCATACTGATTATTAAGCTTCCATTACTTCTGGACATGCATGTTGATGTTTCTTCTTGCAACGGTGATGATTGTCGTTTTAAGTGGCTTCCCTTTTTTTGGATGTCGTTTTTCATTTCTGAGCAATGTGCCCGATCGTCGTTTGGTCTCTTGGTGGCCTTTTTTGGATGTCGTTTTGCAATTCTGGCTGTGATTTGTACAGATGCATGGTTGAAGTTTCATATTAGCTTTACCAACATTTTCATTGTGACAGGGAGCCAGTGTGTGTAAATAGCAATGTGCACAATCGGTGTTTGGCCATTTCTTGGCATTTTATAAAAGTCGTTTTGCAATTCTAAGCTATGTGCACTTGTGTAGTGAGACTTAATTTGGTATTTTGATGAATTTGAGGTGCTTGATCCAATGGCCTTAATTGTGTTATATGTATTAAGATATGCAATCAGTACATGAAGGACGCCATTCCGGTTGTAGAAATTGATCCACTCAGTGCGGATTAAGATGTGAATTAGAATCACAATCCGGTTCGGGAAACCTAACAACATCATAACTGTCCGCAACGACGACAAATGAATATATTGAGGGACGAAATAGACAGTATTATGTGGGCTGCATTAAAAAATAATCGCCATCGATAGATTATTACAATGGTTTCTTTATAATGGGTTTGTTGCCTTAATAATGGATAGATTATAAAGTGTTTGTATTTATATATGTATATATATATATATATATATATTTATGAAGAACAAATGATTTTGTACTAATTAGGTGAATGTTCACATTTTAGAGAACATAAATGCATGCTAATGTTGGATTGTAATTGGAGTTTGACATTTGTACAAGTAAACACAAAACTTAAGTTTCAAATGTTAAATCAGTCAACACCTAAACACTAAACTCTAAATTCTAAATTAAACTCAAATTTTTTACAACTCAAATCTTATTTTTTAACTCGAATCATATATATGTAACAATCATAAAAGAGCAAAAACTCATTTCTATGGGCCGGCCACCTTTTACCTTTTTTTTTCTTTTTTATTTTGTACTTTTTACCACTATTTATTATTTTTAAGACCTTTTTTTTCTTTTTTTTCTTTTTTTTCTTTTTTTTTTTACATTTTAATCTGTTGTGGATTTTTTAATATGTATATTTTTTTTTCTCATTTTACTCATGTAAAAGTAATTTTTTTACATTTATTTTTATTTTATTTTTTTTATCAATGCTATAAATAATATTCTTATCGTGTTTCTCTTTAATTATTTTTCGTGTAATTTTTATCATATTAAAAATTATCTTTAGATGTAATCTTTTTAAAATAAATAATTTTTTATTAGTTAATAAATAATAAAATCTTTAAATATTTTTAACACTAACCATACTTGCACGTATCATATACTCTCAATTCTAAATGATCCGTTTAGTTCGTTGATTTAAATTTTTAATTTGAGTTGAGATATAATTTTATGTGAAAATTTTTTACTATAATAAAAAAATTAAATATGATTATTTTTAAAATTTTTTACTTATAATAAAATTTAAATCGATAAAATAAATATGACATCAATATTATCCAACTAAAAACATTTTCCTCTCACATTTTTCTATGAAATTCCAAAATAACGAGAATTTCTCGCAATTATCTATCCAATCAAAAAAAGAAAGAAAAAAAAAAACATAAGAGATATTCACTCTATAATTGACATGTTGCAAAGTATGACGTAAGGACATGGGGTTGAGGTGGAAAAGGACAGAAAGAGGAGTCACAGTCAAGAAAGGGCAGATGATTGATAATAGTAATCAAGTGGAGGTGGGACCCCGCACCCACTTTAGACACGTCAACAGTTTTCTGTGCACCTGACGTCTGGCAACCATCCCAACACCCCTTCTAGAGTCCTTTTCTCTTTTATTTCGTTTTTATTTTTATTTTTTTATTTATTTTTAGATTCGTGTTTAAATTTTTAATTTGAATTAAAATGTCATTTTATATGAAATTTTTTTATTATAATAAAAAAATTAAATGTGATTTTTATGAGATTTTTTTATTGTAATAAAATTTAAATTGATAAAATAAACGAGATATTAATTTTTTTAAAAGTTCAACTTGTCTTTCCCCGTGTGCCCCACTTCTAATCCTGAACCACGTGCATCACGTGCCGATGGCCGATACGCCTTCGGCTAAATTCCTCGTTGACTCTCCGCCTAGTTCGTTGACCACCTGTAAATTCTAATATAGTAAATAGAACGACCTCACTGATTAACCTTTTGACCGATGCCCAAATGATAACATAGAAGAGAGCCACGTTCAGATTATCTGAACAAATTTTACCACCAACAGCAAAACATAAAATCACCCGACAAAATCATACAAAATCAATTAAAATATTATAAGAAATAATTTTTAAATTATGTAATATTTTAATTGACGTTTATGATATTATTGAATGAATATAAAAGAGACAAAAAAAATATAAAAGAGACAAAAAAAAATATAAAACACAAAAATTATAGCCCCATTTGTTCATAAATTTGAGTTGAGAATTTGGGTTAAAAAGTGATTTAAGGTAAAAAGATATTATAAGCCCGTTTAGTTTATTTGTTCAAATAAGTAATTCTAATTTATTGACGAGAATTTTATGAGAAAATAAATTTTTAAAATTAAATTTATTGTAAAATAAAAAATATTGTAATAGAATTAAAATATAAAGATTAAATGAAGTGTATATTAAAAAGGATTGAATTTAAATTTTTATTAAAAAAAATGTTATAACAAAAAAATTTAAGGTGCGACTCAAATTGTAAAACTAACGTGATATATTACTTGACATTAAAATTGAACAAGTACTTTTGGGAGCCGAATAGTAATAATGCATGATATAGCTAACGAACCAAAACACCCATCGCCGCGCGGCTCTCTCTCTGTCCTTTATTATTATTTTTTTTCTTTTTTGAATTTTAAGCTTTAAAACTAGGAGGCCAAGCCATCCATCCCACGTGTCGGTTTCGGAGGGAACCAAAAAAGGACGACACGTGGCTGTCACATACTTTCTCTTTTTTTCATTCCGAACACAACACGTGTCTCCACGCACACAAGCTGTTGGTAGAGACGCCAAAAAGGACACACACTGCGCAAACTCCAACAATTTATTTTTTTTGTGGTCAGATCACCACGTGTCGATATGGCTCTCTTTTATATACAGCCACTTGTCTCATCCAGGTACTTTTCTTGTCCATACGCCAAGGTCATTTTCGGTACACAATAAGTACCATTCTTTTTTCTTCACATTACACCCTCGCAAACCCAAAAAATAATAATAATAAAAAAAATCACTCTCTTCATTTCTTCTTCCTTCTTTCTTTCTCTGCGATTTTCCGACGTGTTTTCCCGGGAAAATTTATAGACCTTTTATAATTTATTATTCACATGGAGATTACTAACTAATGTGATGAATTGGAAGAGAAAAAAATAGTATCTTTGTGATATGGACGAGTTTGGCATTTGCAGATCGTAGAGGGGTTTCTTCTTTAACATATAGGTAGTTTTTTTTTTTTTGGATTTGAAAATGGGCGAAGCTAATGAAGGAAGAAACAGACAATTAATGGAGAATTTGTCTCTGGAGAAGTACCCGAGAGATCTGCTTCAGAGGTTCATGTGTACGAATCCGCAGTCCTCCCAAAACGCAGCGGTTCGCGGAGAGGAGGATCCGGAGGACGTGGAGCTGAATCTAGGGCTCTCCTTGGGCGGTAGATTCGGCGTCGACAAGACGAAGAACAAGCTAACCCGATCTTCCTCCATAGTCGGGACCATGCTGATCGCTAGGGATTCCGACGATTCGGCGGCTCTGGTTCCGCCGGTGTCGTACCCGGCGCTGGTCCGGACCTCGTCGCTGCCGACGGAGACCGAGGAGGAATGGAGGAAGCGGAAGGAGTTGCAGACTCTGCGGCGAATGGAGGCGAAGCGGCGGAGGTCGGAGAAGCAGAGGAACTCCGGCAAGTCCGAGAGAGAAGAGGAAGAGAGGGATAGGCAACAGTGCTTCGCTTCTCTTAGAGCTCCGATTAGTGGTGGAGGAGTTGATTTAATGGCGAAAACCAGACAACCTACTTCTCAGGGTTCCGTTGAGTCTCAAGGTGGGAGCTCGTCGGGGATGTCGGAATTGGAGAGCAAACCAGTTCAAGGTATTGAACTTTTTTTTTTTCCTTTTTTTTGGGGGTTTCTTTTTCGTCTTCATGGAAGTGTGGGTTAGATTGAAATTGACGCTTTTAGGGTTAAAGTTGGAAACTTTAGGGCCTCATTTCTTTCACAAGTTTAAATTTTTAATTTGAGTTTTTAATTTAAATTGATGTAATATTTTTTTAGAGTTTTTAACGTAATAGAAAGTTAAATGTATTAAAATGTGATATTTTTTTAAGAGCTTTTTAACTGTGAGTGAAATGAACAAGGTTAGGTTTGATCTTAATCCTAATTTGGAGAAATAGTTTGGGTTGCTTTACGTTGTTTCGTTAGGTAAAATTTGGTTTCGTTTGAAGTACATATATATATATATATTTATATATATATGGCCTCTTATATTGTCATAATAACTATGATGATATTTTCCTGTTGTTTTTAGGTGAATTAGGCAGTTAAATCAGGTGCTTGAATTGGAGTTAATTTGTCTTGTTCTGCTAAATTTTATGCTAAATTTTAGCTTTATTCTTTAGATGATGAATTTACTTTTCTAATCTAAACACTGTTGGTTGGGTTCACTTTAGTGGCTTTTTATGCAATTGGTCGAGGATTGAACTGGAATCGCAAAGAATCCATAGAAACTGTGTTTTCCACTGAAAGAATTGCCTAGTATTCTTGCAATGAAACTTTTTGTTAAAAACGTTAAAAAATGAGTTCTTATAGTATTGTTGGAGATTCTGGAGATTGTGATTGAGTGCGTACGCCTTGATGAGCCACAGTGTAACTTTTGCATCTTCTGCTTCCACACTAAATCATGACCTTATGGCAATGTATAAGGCGGTACTCACTTGGATTGGCATTGGCACCTATCTATTGAAATAAAGTTTTTCTTAAGAGATTTGTGATACAGAAACTGTCCGAAGAGTCGATGGGTACTATGTCCATGTGAATGCTTGTGCCTTGTAGTCATAGGATGCGAATGACAGTCAGTCATGCATATTTAACAAAAGGGTTAACCAGATTTTTAGGCGTGTCTTGTTCGTAAGCACATGTACGAGTCGAAACTGTATTTCAAGTGCATGCAATGTTATTTCCTTTTGGTTCTTGTCATTCCATGTTCAGCCCATCTGCTCGTACAGTAAAGGTACGATGATGCTGGATCATAATTACACCAATTTCCATGGTTTTGTAATTCCCTTTTTCTTTGCTGTTATCATTTTTTGCAGGCATGGTATTGCCATTTCCTGTAGCGAGTTACTAGTCACTCTGATGGCAACTTTAGTTTTTAACTTTAGCTTCTTGTAGACAAAGCAGAAATAAGAAGTCTGAAAGAATTTTCTTGTATAACTTGAATCCCGGCCATTGAAATGAATATATACTGTGGTATTGCTGGGAAAGTAGTGACCTGGTGATCACAAACAAATTACTAGTTGGAGTTGGTATGCATATGCGCGTACAGCACTACATTAGTTATTGTGTACATCAGATTTATGTTTATAATATATTCAAAATAGGCAGTTTTTGTTTTTTGTTTTTTGTTTTTGTTTCTTTTCTCCCGCCTACTTCAGCTAATAGGAAGCAAGTGGCTGGGTTCATTGTATGTGCTTTTGACCGATGGCTTAGGCTGAACTTAAGGAATGCACCATGGTGCATGAATAGGAGACAATGAACAAAACCTGATTAATTAGTTACTTTATGGCATAGGAAAACTAGGAGTATTCTGTCTCTTTTGGTTGTAACTAATTCTAAACCTTTGGTAATTTTCTTGTGATCCTAAAATCTTCAATTCATTGAAAAGATATGCACATGGTAAACTGCATTTAGATATCTAATCTAACGTATTGTGAGTTTGTAATCAATGAACTTGTACAATTTCTTACACTCTTCCCCTTAATCACAGGATCTAGCACTTACGGTGAAGCAAGAAGCCCTGCCGGTCATCAATCGATGCAAGAACGGAGCCAGGAGATCATGGGTCCTTCAGGGACAAAGAGTACCGCCGAAAACAAATGCTCAACCTCTGGAAACAAGATGGAGAATCCATCTAAGAAGCCTAATTCTGGAGGAAACAAGGGGAGTGAAATTGGGATGAATGCCATGGAAGACATGCCTTGTGTTTTCACAAAAGGAAATGGTCCCAACGGCAGGAGAGTAGATG
The DNA here is from genome assembly GCF_000414095.1 of Morus notabilis. Lineage (NCBI taxonomy): Eukaryota > Viridiplantae > Streptophyta > Magnoliopsida > Rosales > Moraceae > Morus > Morus notabilis. The sequence continues at coordinate 111,642 of NW_010358777.1, read as the reverse complement.
GAATACTGTATAGATATGGGAAAGGAGAAGAAGTGAGGATAATGTGTGTGTGCCATGGCAAGTTTCTCTCCCCTGCAGAGTTTGTCAAGCATGCAGGTGGGGGTGATGTGGATCACCCACTTAGACATATAGTTATAAACCCTTCATCTACTGCCCTTTTGTCATAACTGTATATCACCCCTTCAAGATTGGGGCATTGTGAAATAGGTAACAGAAAAAGGAGATTTTTTTTTTTTTTTTTCCCGTTTCCTTTCCTTCCTTTTTTTTTTTCCTTTCTATTTTGGGAAGTCCTTGAGAGCAAGTTGTAGATTTTTTTTTTTTTTTTTCCCGTTTCCTTTCCTTCCTCTTTCTTTTTCCTTTCTATTTTGGGAAGTCCTTGAGATGCAAGTTGTATGTAGTAGTTAACTATTCAAATTTCTAAAGAGAGTTCGAAATGCATCTCTTCTAGAGGCCCTTCCATACTGATGTTGCTTTGTTCTCTCTCTCGCCTGCTTTCCTCACAATCTGGCAATTTCCTACAGCAACTGAGTCTGAAAATGGTGCATCAGTAATTCCATAGTGCCATTTTACATTTTTTTAAAGAAGAAAAAATATGGATGACGTTTCTTATTTTCTAACTCAAAGCTATCAGTTCAGCTTGATGGGTATGTTTGTCGCCATTATACTATTACTTCCCATTTACCGGGAAATAATCCTCCAAATAATTTGCATGGTAAGTGGTCCCAAAACTCACACTCAAGATGTGATAGAACCGGATAACCAAGCACTGCCCTTCTTCTGTTTGGAATTATATTCCAATCGAAAAATGAATTGGGATATAATATATTATTAGTCCAAGTTTCAGAAAGTTTCCAAACACACGCACATAATAAAGTTATTACAAGATTACAAAATACGACGGAGAGAATATACAAATTGCAAGGGTAATATATTCTACTTCTGGCAGGAAAGGGGCTTACAAGGATAAAAGAAGACAAAAAAACTCTTCCCTTTCTGTACTTTCTATCCCTCAGGAGTACAAGTGCAATGTTCATTAACTACCTAATAATTAGAGGCTGAATTTTTTTCAGTCTCTGGACAACGTGCTTCATTGTGGGCCTGATGGAGAGAGTCTCATTTGTACAAGTAACAGCCAAGTGCAGCATCTCCACCAGATCATCATGCGGACCCACATCCCACAACCCAGCAGTGAAGACCTCCTTAGCACGACCCTGTTTCAGCAACATGCTTGCCCAAGAAACGATGTTGAAACCATCTCCATGTGAAGAAAATGACGGGTCCAACGGTTTCTTATCCGAGATCAGTTCAAGGAGCACAACACCATAGCTATAGACGTCGGACTTGTCCGACACCCGACAGGTCATAGCGTATTCTGGAGCCAAGTACCCGAAAGTTCCAGCAACACCAGTTGTGGCATGAGTTTCAGAAGTCCCCAGAAGCCTAGACAGTCCAAAGTCTGACAAATAAGCATTAAGGTTGCTGTCCAACAATATGTTACTTGGCTTGACATCACGGTGTAGGACTCGTGGAACACATTGGTCATGCAGATAAGCGAGGGCATGAGCTATATCCAGAGCAATCTTGTGAAGAATCTTCCAATCATTGGCTCTTGTCGAGCTTTCCTTGATGAAATTTTCCAAATTACCTCCGGGTAGATAATTGTATATGAGGAACATTTCGGTTTCACTGGCATGGTAACCTATCAAAGTTACAAGGTTGGGGTGTCTCACCCGCCCAAGAGTCTTGACCTCCGCATGGAATTGTTGAATTCCATGGAACCTTCCAACAGCAAGCCTCTTTACAGCTACTATGATTCCTGGATGGATGTCTGCCTTGTAAGTGGCCCCAAATCCTCCATTTCCGATGCAGTTGCTGGCGTTGAAATTCCCGGTTGCTCGAACAATACTCTCAAAAGTCAATGGAGCCCCAATGTTGCTGAAAACTGTAATTTCCCTTGGTTCCAGACCCTGTACCCTGGAATCTGGTATCCACTTCCTTGTATAAAAGAAGAGGACAATAAGAGCTAGAAGAACTAGCACTATGGCTGATGCAGATGCTATGGACGCAATTTCAATCGAGTTTAATCCACTGTTTCCAGAACTACTAGCAATTTCTGATTGAGAAGTTTGCGAGCTCCAATTTGTATCTTGCTGACTCAAAGATCTCACTGCTAGGGAGGTTAGACCACATGGAGACTGGGAAGGCTTCCCTTGGACACTGCTACAGTTCATCACATTGTTGTTCAACAGGACCCGAGAGAACTTAGATGTCGATAGTGATCTCAAATTGGTCAATCCTGAAAGAATTTTCCCGTGAAGACTGTTGTTGTTAAGCAGAACAGTTAAATTTCTTGAGTTCACAAGACCTTCAGGAATTTCCCCAGAGAGAGAGTTTGAGGACAGATCCAACACTTCGAGGGATTGAAACCATCCAAAACTATAAGGTATTGGACCAGTCAGGCTGTTATGAGCCAGGGAAAGATACTTTAGGTGCCTCAAACGACTCATGTCCGGTGGAATTTTACCATGCAACTTGTTCCGACTTAAGTCCAGAAGGACTAGAGATGTCAAATCGCCAAGACTTTGGGGCATTGACCCCGATATTTCATTGCCAGACACATCCAAGGATAAAAGAGATCTGCATATGACGCTAATCTGCATAGGAATATGACCAGAGAATCTGTTGTTACTGAAATTTAGAACCAATCCATTTAACCCATTACATTTTCCAAATAATCTTTCAGGAAATGATCCAGCGAGCTTGTTTCCACCAGCAAGAAAAGCGTAAATCATTCGGTTGCTCAATAGTGGAGCTGGAAGGCTTTGGATTGGACCTGAGAAGTTGTTACCGCTTAAATTGTGGATCACAATGAAACCAGGGCCGGAAAATGGCAAACTGGTTTCCACACGACGAGATTGACAAGTAAAGAACAACTTATACGGAAATGATGGGTCGTCGAATTTAGTGAGATCTGAATTCATGGGCACATTAGCACACATCCTGCTCTTAAATCTTGGGATGAGTCCTGACAAGAGATTTCCACTTACATTAAATACACTCATGCAAGGAACCGGAAGCTTCTCACTAAGCTCCCCAGTCAGCTGATTTGAGCTCAAATCGAGATAATGCAGTTTCTTGCATCTCTCAAAGACTCCAAACACTTCTCCTTTGAAAAGGTTCTGACCCAAGTTCACCATTTCCAAGTTCTCACAACCACCCCAGTTGCTAGGAAGCTTTCCCTCCAGACTCGCTTTAGGCGCCCAAACTATTCTCAGCTTCGGAAGAGTCGTGATCTCCTCTGGAATAGGGCCTTCAAAATGATTGTGATAATTCTCTGCACTGCGAGATAATTCGATCAAAGAACCTCCATTGGAGAGCACAAACACTGACAGGTTAACACACTGCCCAAGCTCAGCGGGGATTCGACCACCAAGGCTATTTCTAGAGACATCTAGAACTTCAAGCATCTGAAGTCCACCAAGCTCACGAGGGATGTTACCGTTTAGCATGTTTGAAAACAACAAAAGTGTCCGAAGCCGTCTACACTTACCCAAACTACCTGGAATTCTACCTACTAGAAAATTCCCCGACAGATCGAGATGTTCAAGATTCTCACAGCCACTTCCAAATTCTTCCGGAACCGATCCAGTTAGCCTATTCCGAGACAAATAGAGACCCTTCAACCTGGAAAAACCACCGAGAAACTCAGGAATTGTGCCATTCAGTGAATTCCCAGCCAAATTCAAGACCTCTAAATCTCCACATTCTGACAGCGAAACGGGAATCTCCCCATCAATCCTATTTAACCCGAGATTCAAAACCCTCAACCATTTCAAACCACTAAACTGACTCGGCAACTTCCCGGTGAGCGAATTTCCCTCGAGATCAAGCACTCTCAGCTTCTCAAGACCCCAAATTTCCCGAGGAATCTCACCACTCAGGTCATGATAAGCAAGAGACAAAGCCCTAAGCTCAGTCAGTTTCCCGATCGACGGCGAAATTCCCCCTCTCAAACTCAATCTCCCCTCCCTATTCGCACTTCTCCTCCTCCTAATTCCAAACCCGTAAAACGGAAACCGAAAGCGCGAAGAAGACTGCGAACAAGAAAGAGGTCGGAAATTACCTGGCTTTTCACCATCAGAGGCCGAGATTCTCAGAGAGATAACTCTGGAATTGGAGTCGCATGAGACGCCGAACCATGAACAGTGGTGGCGATCCGAAGAGTTCCTCCAGCTCGAGAGTAGCCAGCTAGGATCCGCAAACGATGATTTGAGCTCCAGCAAAGCTAATTTCTCCGACAATTCGCCGGAAACCGAAACGCAAAAAAAACTGAAGATGAAGAAGAAGACGTCGAACGAAGTCAAGGTTTTACCAAACGTACGATGGCATTTCATCTTTCTTCCAAAACTCCAAGCCCAAGCTCAAGCTCAAGCTTTCTCTCACCTCTTTCTCTTACCCTTTCTCTCTCTTCTTTTGGTTCTGGTTTTTTTCTTTTCTTTTTGTTAAGAATTCCTGATCTTTTTGGCTTTTCTTATTTCTTGTGGAAAATTCATTCCACTTTTTTGTTTGTCGGGAAAAAAAAAAAAAAGAAGAGGGAAGAAGAAGAAGCAATAATGCAGCAATGGCTGAGATTGGGTGTTGGTGTTTTGAAAATATGTGCATGGGTCCCACTTTGTGGACTTTTGATATGGAGAGTGGGGACCACTTGCCGGTCAATCAATGCATCACTTCGTCAAAGACGTGGCGGTCATTGGTTGGGTTGGACCACTGTTATTACTTTGCGTTTGCTTTGTTTGTCAACGTAGACCTTGTTTTCTTCCATTTTACGAGCTATCCACAAGTCAGTTCCGCGTTGTGATGCTGACGAGAATCTCTTTATTTTTTTATCATTTTTTTTTTTTTTTTTTATAAAATTTGTACTTTTTCCTCAAATCTTATAGGTGGTGCATTCACCACGGAGATTTTTTTCTTCACGTACCAGAATTAATTGTAGTCTTGAATTAGTTTTTTTAATAAAAAAATCTTTTTAACAAATTAATGTTCAATAAGAGTAATTTTGTTATTTAACATGTTATAAATTTTTAATATAATTATGCACATTTCTACCGTTAAAGACTAATTTAAGAGTTAAAAACAATAATTTTTACCATGTAACAAAATAATTTCTACACTTAAAAGATTAATTTAAGAGTTAAAAACAATAATTTCTACCCTATAACAAAATAACTCCTTCTATCGTAAAGATTTTCAAATCTTATTTAGAGAAATGCTTTGTATTTTAGAACCGTCAATATCAAAAGAGTGGCATAATATTTTTTTTTCCGCAAAATGTTAGAGAAAATTCCATAAATGTCTATTTTTCAAAGAAACATTGCATCGAGTGCAATATGACAAAATTTCTTAGATATTTCATGAAAATATCAAAATAATAAGTTATTTAATATTTATTTTAATTATTTTTTAAAAATATTTATATTTGAATACTTTTCAAATTCATATATATTTCCCTACAATTTTGATCCTTTCACGTAATATATAGAAGACAAGATAGAATCGTTCTTGTTTTCCAATTATTTTACTTAATTCGTAATATATGTTCGTCTACCGTGATAAATTCTTACCATGCATACTTATATTTTAAAAATTCTGCATGCCAAGATAAAATTTGGTGCGTTTCGTAAATTTAAGTCAATTTTTATGGTCATTGGTATTTTTGGTTAAGTACCAATATTATCATCCTGTGACTTTATTATTATTTTATTTTAAATCCTTGGATTTCACACATAACATTCATTGCCGAGTTGGTAGTTAAGAACATGTCATGTTTGTCATCAATTATGATGAATTAAGAAATGGTAGATTTTCCCGACACGATACCTACGGTATAATTATAGAATTGTATTGTGTGATACATAATTATATGATTCTAACTAATTTAGTATTAAAGGAATGATATTCAGTGTTTGTGCGAGACATAATTTATGATCCCAACCAATTTGAAATGACATTCAGGGATTTACATGGGGGTTGTACCATGTGAGTAAGGAATTCCAAGATCATATAACAAATCATATGTGATATATGGAATCTATTTAAATGGATTTAACAAAAATTAAAGACATATATTTTTTTAATGGTGCGTGACGTAACATTTATATAAAAACTGTGTAAATTGCATTTATGCATCCTAAATTATCGCCATTTGCATGTTACACTTAAACTTATAATTTTGAGATTTAAAACCCTAAATTTTAGGGTTCTTGACAATGCAGTCCAATCAATAAATGACATTAGTTAATAGACGAATCAGAGTTCAAAAAATGTTCAAAGACCAACTTATCAATTAACTAAAAGTTTAGGGTGCATTGGACAATTTCTATCTACTAATTGACATTCATTAGTTATTGAACTACAATTGCAATAAATTTTAAAATTTAGAAGTATTATTTACCAAAATTGAAACTTGAGGATTCAAGTTGCCAACCACGAAATTGAAGATGCAACAATGCAATTAACTCCAAGAAATTTTACTTATCAATCAAAGCATAAAAAAAAAAAAATGGTGAATGGAGAGACTCTTTAGGGACCTTGGACGCATACCAAGAACCCTGTGCCAGCCAAGTTTTATCGGCAAAATCAGAACCAAATCTTTTGGAGGAAAAGAAAATTATTAGTGAATGATCAATTTTAGCTTTGTTTATGTTGCACTCTGCTCATTGCCATTGCCAGATCAAGTCAATGTCTTGATAACCAATATTTGTTTCCCTGTGAAATTTGTTACCCAAATTGTCTTCAAACAAACATTTTTGTTGACGCATTATTATATCCTTATCTTTCATTCGGCACAATAATCAATCGGTTATTACAACAATGCCCCATAAGGCCAAGCGTCCTTATAATGCCCCAAAAAACAAAGGAAAAAATGAGAATAATTTAAAGCACAAAGAATTATAATAATCTCTCTATTTCCTATTCCTGTCTCTGGTGGCACACAACCATTGCCTTGGGGCCTCAAGATCATCACCTGTGACCATTGGTACGTGCCAGCGACCATCCTCGGATTCCTGCACTTGCATCAACCAAATTCATGGATCATCATTCACTGTTTTGAAACCCGTCTACAAAGCAGAAAGGGCATGTGTACTCTAGACAATACACGGACAGAACAAAATAACTAGATAGCAGCTGATTGAAATCTAACCTGAATTACAATTGAATAAGGAGGTGGCATGTGAAGGCTAGGCCCCTTCGTTGAGACCGATAGCCGAACCTGCAAATGGTGGCCAAATACACGAGTCATAAGTGTGGCAATTTTGTATGCTTCTTTCCAATCATCAGTAAAACCTCGTCATTATTCACCCCTTTTTCTTGCATCATTAGTGGTACAGGCAAGTTCTAAGAGTAGAAAACTTTTTAATTCCAGAGATAAGAAAGGGAGGCCCTAACATGATGCAGCTCACGTTCAACGGGTACTAGTAATTTATAAAGGGAACTAATCGCCATTGTTATTAAAGACATATTGATATTACTTAATATGTAGCCTAATAACAAGCCATATACGACTCCTGTGCATCTTATAAATGGAACATCAATCCTTAGTCAAATGTTTCATGGGGAAAATTTCCATCAAATCTAGTTGAAAAGGATAATACCTGATGTTTTTCCTTCCATCTTGGGAAAAAGCTAGTACCTAACAATTGGAATAAGTGGTCCCTCATTTCATCATTTGTAACTAGTAGACAATTACAACTAACAGCAGCATATAACCAGTACCTGTGAGTGACATAGGAGCAAAGTTATGACACAAATTAGAAACCAACACATGATGAAAGGACACTTCTAATTGTTTAAATTAAAACTAAAAAGAATTTACCGTTCCCGCCGCACATTAATTAAAGGGAGATAAAGGGAAGGGAAAAGAAAAGAAAGGATAAGCAGCAAGCAAAAAAAAAAAAAGAAAGAAGATATACGATAAGGTACTCGAATGCGTTACATTGCATGTCAATGAATGCAAACTTACCAATCATCATTTGAACCTCCAGGCGTAGCATACAATGCACCAGCCTTTTTCCAAGTCTCTAACAATTGCTTGTTCTTCGGATTCTGGGCAGGACCACCAGTTACACGATTTTTGTGCAATATAACAAGTGGCAATCTCTTTGATGGACTCATTTCACGCAGTTGATTCAAAACAGATTTAAGCTACAAAAAAATAACAAAGCACTATTAAATGGCCAGAAAAATAAGGGAAAATTATTAAAACTCGCCAAAGTTACCCTCTTACCTGGAAGAAGTTGAAATGATGTTGATTTACCAGACCCACGTTGGCACCATCTATGACTGCATCAAACGGACCATGGCACTGGAGCCACTCCTGAATGAGTTCAACAGCTTCAAGTCAATCATCATATCGCTGAAAAACATTATGTATCACTTGCCTGAAGCATAAAGAAGTAGGAAGTATTGGCAAGAGACTGATCCAACGAGAACATTGTGAACACTCAAATAATTACATTAGCAAGAACTTGACAAGGAGAAAAATATATACAGCTACTACTTTTTATGCATGAATTTTCTCGCAAATTTACTTACTTTCTATGCACTGATTTGGTCATTTATCAAGAAAAACACAAGTCAATTTGGCATCAAATCCACACGACAAAACTACATACATTTCTGAGACCGCAAATTCAGCGTTTCGCTAGAATACAGAGAAGGATTTTGCTATAAATTCATAGCAACCCAAGCACAATAAGTTAATCACTGCCATCCATCAAAAACAAAGCTTGCATTAAAAGTCTCCAAATTTCACGTGCATCGTGAACAAAATCTCAAAAAGTGGGAAGACAACAAACAACAAGAGACAGGATTCAAACCTGGAATCGAACAAAATCAGCTCTAACTTCTCTTTTGGAAGCCAAGCTAGCCAATGAGCTTGCAAAATTTTCCGTCTCTTTCGGATCGATATCGATGCACACGAGCTTCTCATTGCAAGATTGACAAACCCCGTTTTCATCCATCTGAGTCCTTACCACCCTCCACTTCCCAGTCCCCAGCCACCCTTGCCCATGCCACCCTCCACCACCACTCACAACTCCTTCCCTCACTTTCTTCACATTCCAACACTCCTTCCCCTCTCTCACCGCCTCTTCGGACCCGAACCACTCCTCGACAATCCCCACAGTCGACTCCGAGACCTGCCTCACCGAGGCTCGCAACCTGTGCAGCATCTCGTAAACCTTGTCTCCCTTCTTCGCCTCCGCGCTGAGCTTCAGCAATGCGGAGAGCTCGGGCTCTTCCGCCTCAACACTGGATTCAATCATATGACCGTCAACTTCGTACGCTCTCTCGGCCTCCCCTTTCTTACAGAAACCAAACAATGCCGGCGCATAGGACCTCAATTTCGGAGGAATTCCAAAGCTCTTCATCCGCTTCACCAATTCGAAGGCCTTCTCGGGGTCTTCCACCTTCGCGGCCAGCCTCGCGGCGCTCGTGAACGTGGCCTCGTTTGGCTCGACCTTGTCCATCACCATTTGATGAAATATCTCAAAACCTCTCTTTAGGCCTAAACTCAAACCATCCTCGTCTCCGCCATTGGACTCCCCTGAAGAACAAAGATAGAGCAGGACGTTGTAGTGGTGCTGGCTAAGAGGGACTCCAATGCTGCGAGCCTCGTCGTAGAGCCGAAGCGCTTCGGAGACATCGCCGTGCTTCGAGCACATGTCGAGCTTGTGCCGGAGCACTCCCTCCGGAGATTCTCTCCAGGCCTTCCTCTTCATTTTCGCCGTAAGAGGAGTGTCCGAAAACGGCGACGGCGGCGCTTCGCGAGGCGAGGCCAGAGTGCAGAAGCTGCTGGCTTTCTCCGTCGAGCTGCGACGGGGGGAAATGTCGAACGAGGAAGTGTGGTAGCAGAGAACGGGACAGAAATGGCGGATGCGACATCGGCGGTAGATCAATGGCAGGGGGATTTTGACGAAGAGCGATAAGAGAGGTGAGGCTTTGGCCAGAGTTGGCAGGAGATGGGTTTGATATAACGCTACCATTGTTGTCCGATATCATTGAATTTGTTCCTCCAAAATTAGGTTTTGGAATTACGAACTTTCATCCATGGCTTCTTCGTCTTCCCCAACCTCTCTGAAAATAATAGTTCTTCAAAGGCTAAAGCCCTAGTTTGCGCCGAGAATCGAAGAAGGAAGGCGCAAATGGCTCTCGAGTTTCGACCATGAAAATGAAGGGAGATAATGTATCCGGAACGACGTCGTATCTTCATTTTTGTCTTTTTGCGATTGTGCAATTATATGAAAATTATCATAGAATTTTTATGATAGTTTTTTCCGATTATTATTCCCTTATAAATATGGTTCATTCATCATTGTTTGAATAATATTAAAATGGCATTTTATATATCTTTAAAAAAATAACAACTGCATTTCTTGTTTTTGACACATAGAATGTACCTTTCGTTTTTCAAATTAAATAAAGGTGTACATATATGTAATTGTAGAAAATCCATTCAAAAAATTAATTTTAGAAAATCAAAAAAAGGCAAAACAACGACACATTCTAGAAATATAAACCTAGTGGAAAAAGAAAAACATTTCTCCTACTACATTATATTTTGTTCAAAAAGCAGAATCTTAACGTATGGAAAAGAACACATGATGTCAGTTTTTAACCATCAAAACATATTAAATTCTATGAAATTATTCTAATTTCTTTTGTCGGGTATAAATTAGAGTAATTTAACGGCTAAAAACTTATGTGATTTTTATTTCATATCCTAAAACAATTTATTTTTAATGCACATGGATCTTGGCACAACATAATTTTCTTTAATAGTTGGAAAAAAGTACCTTAACAATTCTCGAAGAACATAACACAATCCCCTTTCAATTAGATTTTTGTATGGTGTACATGTTTTTATACATGCATCTTCTTTTGCGGGGGAAAAAACCAATATCTTGGGGCATTGGTTAAATAATCAACATATACAAGATCGAACTGTTTTTTAACCGTTAAATGTTAATGTTGGGAAACAAGACCCTCTCAAATTGAGCATCAATTTTTAATACAAAAATCAATGAATGCTTTATTCATGAGCATACCCATCCTTACACGTAGAGACATATGAATGCTTTTGTTCTTCCGGATATGAATTTTTAGTTTGTCAAAAGATGTAATGTAGTGAAAAAACAGTCCTAATTCAAATATCAAAAGACTCTCTCGAACTCTCTTGGAGAAAGCACTCTATGTCAATCTACTTCCTCTTGAAACGAGCTGATCAACAGCCAAGAAATAATATCCCACCATAAAAAACGATGCAACCCCACAACGAGCCATCCGCAACCAAATGCCGTTGAACAGGACGTTCCTGTCAGCGGGATGAATCCCGGTAAATCTCTCAAACCTACTCCCTGGTCGTTTCCATTTGAGAAGCTTCCTCTCCAAGGAGACAAACTAGAAAAAACATAAAGACCCCAATAACATAGTCAGTATTACACTAATCACATGATAACACAAGATAAAACTTTCCTACAAGTTCTCTGTAGTTCAAACCAGAAGGCTTGACAGAGTAAACAAAGTAAGCATGACAATCTTGTCATAATACACATGATAACATTGATAAATAGCTAATGATTTCAATTTGATGCAAATGTTAGGGAGTTCTATTACGAAGCACGAAAAATTGGTTGTCAGCTATTCATACAGAGCTAAAGGTAAAGTTGAATTCTCTTTAAGAAGATGAATTAACGAAAGGAATACAAGAGGCACCTTGGGCAGCACAGTACATAATGAACGACACTTTGCAGTGTCAAAAAAATGAGAAACAGCGCCGGCTACTGAACCAGAAAATCCTGCTGAAAGGCTGACAGCTAAAGGAGATAGGGGATCCACATCCTCGTTCACACTGCGAGCGACAAACCCACTTCAATAGAAAAACATGACACTTGAACTGAAAGAAGTTATTCTACAGGCGCAGCCAATGAGGACTAAGATAAAGCACTAGATAAATATGCATGAGAAACCAGAAAGGAAAAGGGGAAAAAAAAAAGGGGGGGGGGAAAAAAAGACAAAAGTAAATTTTTTTTTTAAATCTGAAAAAAGACAATGTAATTTAATAATCCACATATATAGGATACAGTGGAAAGCAAGCTTAAGGCTTTTAAACAGATAGGGAGTCCAATTAATTGAAATAGGAAACAACGAAGACCGCTTTCTTGAACAATACCAGAAACTAGAGCATAATTCTACATAGCCAAAATCAGTTTTCAAACAACAATAAGAAATCAATATTCAGAACCTGGGTATTGGATCCATCCCAACTGCCTTCCAGTCCAGCATTGCTTGGTGTAGGAATTGCCAAGTGGAAAAGAAGATACCACCATAAACAGAATCCCGTACAAGTCCTGGCCTTAAACCTCTCCACATTGCACTCCATCCTTCCAAAGAGAGAATCTTGGATGGCCTCCTAACGTCACAGACCGAAGGTGGACTCCCAGACCCCGTCATCATCCATGGATACCCTTGCAAAGCACCCGTCATGTTTGGATGTTTGTTAGTTAGTGTTGATAAAAGGCCAACAGCATAATTTAATGCATTCTTGTCTGGACCATATCCACACAGCAACTTTTCAATAACTGGCGCAACAACTCGCTTTTTTGTCATGGAGAAATGGCTTGGAACACGAGAAGCAGACGTCACCTGTGCACGGAGTTTTATAAGTTCAAAAGGGGAGCTTATTAGTGATTCTGCCGCTCCAGCTACCATTCCTGCCATAAGAGCCTCCGATGAATATACATAATTGTGTTGCCGACCATCTGGCAAATAAATATTTGAAAAAGAAAATGAGTGAAAAGTCATAAATAAGCATCTATCTATCACATACAAAATTAATAATTGTCAGTTTATATCACCATTTTTGTAAAACTATATGTTTGCATAAAAACTGTTTTTTCCCCCTTTTATTGCTCACTTTTCTCAATCAATTATATTTTCTTTTGATTCACAAGAGCTCCAAGTTTGTATTAGAGTTCCAAAATTTATTTAGTTGTGGAAAAATGAAGAAAACTCCAATTCTTTCAACAAAAGTCAAAACCATTTGGACAAATTCCTATAAAACAAAAAGGGGATTAGGGTACAGATTTTTCTGGACTGTTCTGGTGCCAACGTCCTAGATACCATGATCTTGAAAAAACAGAGTTTTGACCTATTCTCAAGTTCTAAATACAAAGACAGATCCCGCGCATGTGACATTGTAAGTAGATCAGCAGTAAGTAAACGGCCAATTATGAGTTGACGAAAAATTGCTTTAAGAAGTAACAGAAAAGAAGAAAAACCTTTATAAAAGGCCGTCACGATTTCATAGGTTCCAAAGCGAGCTCCCACGCCTAAAATTCTTCCAAATGCAAACCAACCAAAACCACTGAACAAACCTACAAACATTCATCATTGAGAAAAAATGTCAAGTCCAAACATTTATTTAAAACAAAGTAAAAGGAAGAACAAGAAAAACAAACACACACAAACAAGTAGAAGTTTGTGTGTGTATTTGAGTAATAGAATATCACGGCGAGAAAGACAATTACTGATTAAAGAAAAGACTAGGTATTTGAATTCACTCATAAATCTTAAATCATAGTACACTTCTTGCAGAAATTAAGCCCCTGTTTGTTTCAACCATCCAAATTGTTGTTTAGGATTCAAACCGTAGTTCAAGATTCAAATTGATGTTTGGTAGAGGACAATTCAAGGATTATTCAAACCATTAACAATGGTTCAAACCTTTAGATTTTAGAATTCACCACCCCCTAAATTCTAACAATCCTAATTGTTTTCTACAGTAAAAACCTTATTCTACTTTTTCTCTCTCTTCAATTTCAAGCTTAAAAATATCATAACTTATTCGTTTTAATTCCGATTGAGATGATTTTTTTTAATGCGTTCATAATGAAGAGAGGAACAAATCCCCATCCATATTGCATATTTTTTTGTCATTTATAATGAGATTTTATAAGATTTGTTACAAAACTCTAATGACAGTTTTCAACACTTTATCCAAACATAGTTCGGATTTTATTCTCAATTCAAATTATAATTTATTTGCATATCTAAACACCGGTTTGATTCACAATTCAACGCACCACAATTCAAATCACCATAACTCAAACTAAATCAACATTTGAATTGTTAAACCAAACAAAGCCTAAAACATTAAATAGGTATACCTTTTTCACATGATAAAAGCAACAAAGGTTTTTTTTTTTTTTTTTTTTTTTTTTAAAAAAAAAAGTTTTTTTTTTTTTTTTTTTTTTTTTTTTTTTTTTTTTGTTTCAAATACCGGTAAGCAGCTCATGAAATTCACAAAATTCGTCGAGTCAATGAACATTGGGAAGAAAAAAAAAGAACAGAAAAGACAAGAATTAAAAGAGTTTAACTGGAAATACCTGAATATCCTGATATATATCGGACTCTTTCTAAAGCCTGAGTGGCCGTCAATTGTTTGCTAGAACCAGAACCAACCTGTTTTTGAATTCACAGGTTAGATTTGAAGCAGAAATGAGAAAACCATAGTGTTCTTTGTAAGCAAATCAATAAGGAAATTCACCAGCAAACATGAAAGACTAAAAAACAAAGTTGGAAAACAAACCTGAACAAGAACTTTGATAGTATCAAGAGGGTAAGTTACGGCAGTCCCGAATGTCACCGACCCAGCGGCGGCAATTGTATGAATTGCATAGATTTTATTCTTCCATAATTCATCCATCTGAAATAAATCAAATATGTGTAATAAAAAAAAATATATCAGCTCCATAATTTTCTATATACCGTAACATTAAAATTCAATGGTTCTCCCTCAAAATAAAAATAAAAATAAAAAAGATTGGACGGATCTCTATAACTTCAACATGATTTTGATTGCAAGTACCAGAGAATTCTCAGCTACAAATGCCTTAAATGGCTGTGCATACCAGTCTGATTAAAATACGGATCGGTGACAGCTGAAATATTATTTGTCACAATTTCACATCTTTACAATGCTAAAAATAAAAAAATCAACTCGAAGATCCAAAAAACATAACAAAAGACAAATATATCGATATATATAGATATATATATATATATATAATAAGCAACACATAACACTCAAGTCTCAACACAAAAAGCAATGAAGACCAGAGTTTTCGTTATAATAGTCTCTTTGAGACATTTTCTCGAACGCGTGGTTTGCTTCACAAAAGCAGGAAGCTGTGTATAAAACAGGAAGAACCGAGTAACCAAATGAAAAAAAAAAAGAAGGGTTTCTATGGATTCAAACAAGATGACCCTTTAGCAGTTTACTAGGAAAAACATTGGCAAAATTTCACAGTATCACAGCTAACAACTGCAACATTCGGTTTTTAACGAATTCCCAATTCTCAATTTCCACGATGCAGTTCTCAGCTAGAAACCTCGTAAATCCCAAAAAAATAAAACAGAAAAAAGAAAAAAAGAAAAAGAGAGAAAGGAACGAGTGTGCGAAACCTGGTATGCACTTACTGCTTGAATAACGATCGCGGTGCCCCCTTATAGGTTAAAAACTGTTGATGTTGTCTTAAAACCAAAGCAGAGATCATCTTAACAAACGACAGGATATGAGAAAACGACTTTCTTTATTCTCTTTTTTTTTTTTTTTTTTTTTTAGGGAACAGTTTT
>NW_010358777.1:81890-95923 GCF_000414095.1 Morus notabilis | reverse complement strand
AACGAAAGGGTATGAGAAAACGACTTTCTTTTTTTTTTTTTTTTTTTTTTTTTTTTTTGAAGGAACGACTTTTTATTATTTGAGAGAACCATAAAATCTGAAACTAACGACGTATTGAGTGGAAAAAAAAAAAGCGTCGTCTAGAAAATTAAAAAAAAAATTATCAAGTTTAGGAAACGACATAATATCATGTAAACGACAACTAATATTTAATACCATATTGTATGCAGAAAACCACAATACCTTGATTTGCACTTTTTTTCTTAGTATAAATTATCTTCATCTTATTTTCGTAGTAAAATATTTAAAAAAAAAAAATTTCCCTCTTCATTCGGCTCTTTTTCCCATTCTGTGTAATCAAAATTCAATAATGCATTTTTATTTTCCTTTAATAAATAAATAAATAAATAATAATGATAACAAGTATTTGCGTTATTTTCTAATATATCCGTGTCTTAAAACAGATTATTAAGCAACCTTTGTTATTTCAGCGAATGTATCAAATGGAGCTCCAACAAATCCATGATGCTTCTGTTGGCTTGTTAAGCCATGTTAAAGGTCCATATTAGAATAGAGTCCAATTGATTTTTGAGACGGATCTTGATGGATTTGTATTCTTTATTATGAGAAGATTAAAATTGAATATTCACACGCTCAAAATAGATATTTGGTGAATGAAAAATTGATGCTCTAAGTACACCACTTGAAATGATTAAGTTAGTTAAAAAAATTACAAAATCTCACATTGGTTAGGAATGAAATCTTGGTGGTGTATATAAGTGATTACACTTTGAAGCCTAGGTAAGCATGTATACTTAAAAGGCTCTTTCACGCGCAGGGGAAGGTGCAGATCATGGGCCAGCAGATTAAGGGCCAATGTGTGCGGACACGAATGTTGGACTGGAAAGCCCACTCCGCACAAGCCTTGTTTTGCACTATTTTTTTTTTCCAACTTAAATCTGAAATTGCTGCATTAGACTGCATTAGTGCATGATTAACTCTGTATTAGTGCAGAGTGCAAAAAATTGCAGCATTAACCAGCATTATTGCTTGGTTTAATCTTGATTTTATGAACATTTAACCTCCAAATCTGGACATACTTTGGAGTAGGTGCATCTGGAATTTTTAAAAGTTGTAACCTCTGAATTGAATCACCATTAAGCCGTGAATAAATTGACTTTATTCACCATTGTAACATCCCCTGCAACAACCTATATAAGGGGGTCTCTCCGGCCATTTGCTAACACCAACACAAAACACTCTTCTCCACACTCTCTCATTTTCTTTGAGTTCTTTTGCAGTCTTTGTAGTTCGGTTTTGGTGATAGAGGAAATGTGTAGTTCTAGTTCGCTGAGACGGTTCCGAAAGTGCATCATTCTGCCGTCGTTGTCGTTGTATTTTGGGAGACGGACGTCCAACGTCAACTCAAAGCACTCGCCGGAGGAGACGAATCTGTTTTAAGAAAAGCGTGATTCACGTGCCTCGACATCATCCGTTCTATTCGGTTTTCCAAGATTGGTAGAAGGTTGAATTGCATTGTAACAATTTCAATATTTTATTCTTGCAATAAGTTGTTATATATTGTTCTTTTTTGTATTATCCATATTTGTAAAATTAACTTTTCCAAAATAAATGAAAACTTGATAGCAATCTAATTGAATTAATTTATCAGAAAATAAAAGACAAATTTACAGCTGCAACAAGGTGAAAAAGCAGCGTCATATATCTGCTAATTCTTCCACAAATTCGTCCAAAACATTATATGGCATCATCTAATATTCAACCCTTTGGCATTTTTCTTTGTACATGATCACTTATGAGCTATTTGCATTTTGTAGAACCAATCCCGACCTCATTATTTTTCTCATTGGTAAACAACTATAGTACCTAAAAGAGGATTGATTTCTTATATATGGGAGCTTGAGATATCTAAAGGAACTGAATTTGTCAACAACAGAAACAACGAGAATGGCAGCAATGGCGACGCCAAGAACAACCCCAAGACCATGAGCACCAAGGCAAGCAAGGAAACCAATTGTAGGCAGTAGTTGATTTTGAAGCCTTTTTTGCAGCTAGTACCACCTCGGAATGCAACTTCTCATTCTCCGGCCTCATAGATTCACTTTTCAACACTCCTTGCAAACTGCGGGACAAAGAAAAAAAAAAGGGTTAAGTCAATCTATGTGTAAAGTTTGCACCAATTATGTAGCACTAACAACATGGAAAACACTTACTAGCTAAAAAAAAATAACTAAAGAAATGGTGAAAAGACCTACAATAGTGATTGTCAGTTAAAAAAAAAATCTAGCATGGGAACTAACGCTGGATGTATGGTTAGTACAGTTAGAGAGAGAGAGAGAGAGAGAGAGAAGCGTACGCAGGAGGGGAACGACAAGACTTTCGTTTTTTGCCACAGTTCCAATCATAGCAGAACGCGCAGCTACAATTGGGACAGTGGCAGAATGGCCATGCAAAGTATGTAAAGTGGCAGCTTGGCCGTCTAATTGAGCAGCAGAACGCCCAGCTACAATTAGAACAGTAGCAAGATGGCCATGCACACTTCTTCTTTTTCTTTCTGCAATAGACAAAGGGGTATATTCCTCACGGCCAAGTTTTGGATTTTAGGGAAATTCGATACAAAGATTCATACACATATATTGTGCATCTATACATTTATGTATGCAGTTGTAGAAATGTTTGTTAGTTGTTACATCCTCCATGATATGCACGCAAAAAAAAAAAAAAGAAATGTTAACATTTATTCTTTAGAAAAAAAAATGAAGTAACAAAATAGTACAAAAGCAAACTCTTTAATATTGTTGGTTTGACAAATATTTAGGTACAAATCTACATTCATATGTGGGAGTAGAACATGTTTATAAGAATATAGGCCTTGTTTGGAGCATGCATTCAAACCCAAACTATAATCTTACTGCAGTATTTTCCCCTCATAAAAAAATTAAATAAAAAAAATTCCCGCCAATAGTTCTTTTATAAAGAATTTGAATCAAAATCTAAATCTTGATTCAAATGCACTTCCTAAACGGGCCTATAATGTCTTCATCTATAAGTCAAACCGTCATATTATTTATATAGGAAAAGGACATCTTGCATGATGGAGACTTACATTGGAAAGGCGAAAGAGCGCGCACTGGTTTCACTCTCTTCAGAACGGTGGGAATGGCCGGAGGAATTTGAGGATACTGCCGGACGTGGTACCCTTTTTGCGCTTGAACCTTCTGCACTTTGCCTTGCTTCATCCTTGATGGGGTTTTCTGTCAACTCTTTAGCTCCTGCGGACTCCTTCGTTTCAAGACTATTTATCTCAATTTCTGCCTCAGGAATTGAAGGACTAGGTGTAGGTGGTGGGCTGAATATAACTATCTCACCTGATTTCGCCAGTTCCCCCGACTTAAAGTCACTGAACATGTAGAATTGGTCTTTGGAGAAACTAGAATTGCCTACATGAAGGCTAAACAATGACTCATTAGAGGCAACGCTCCACTCCATTGGCGTCGTGGATTTACTTTCAAACACGGAAGAGGGAATCCTGAGAGGATCATAACCTTCAGGCTGTTCCATTGTTTGAACCGGCGGGGATACCATACGATGAACCGGGGATTCATGTGTGACATCAGAAACTTGAAATGTCAATTCCGAATCTGCAGGGTTCGTGTCATCATCTTCTGATTTGGAAGAGCTACCACTGGCAACACTGCTTTCATCATCTTTTGTTGTTGGTTTAGCACCAGAATCATGTTCTGCAGACTTGGTAAATTCATCATGTGAATGATCAATCGATGAATCTGATGACGACGACAACGAGGATGACGACGACGACAATGATGATGACACTCGTATTGTTGATGACTCAATTCTATCCCTCCCATCAAGATTTTCTAACTTTTCATTGCTTCCACTCTCATCTACAACATCTAATTGAGTGTCTTGTCGCCTAATTGATCCGCTATTGTCAGTAGCCTCGATTCCATCAACCGAATCGAGGTGTTTTTCAAACGAACTACGGCTTCCGCTCCCATCAAAAGCTCTTAGAGATATTTCTGAATGCTTACTGCTTCCACTTTCATCAGCACGAGTTTCTAAACACTTATTTCTTCCACTTCCATGTTCCAATTCCATAGCTGAAAAATTAAAATTGTGGTTTTGTTTCAAATGTCAATATATGAATGAATCAAGAATGGCAGCCAAAGATAAGGAAAGAAAATCAAAGAGCATAAAAAATCTGATATAGACGGATACGATGAAAGTTGCAAAGGGTTTTAACAGTTCATGTATGATCATTGTTTTATGATGTGGAATAGCCAAAAAAAAAAAAAAAGATGATTATTCAAAATGATTTCTTCCCTTTTCACAGGAAGGAAAATACAAATAACTGCTTGAGCCTCTGAAATCTAGATTTTTGAGATTAATTTCGTACGTAAACAATTAGGCCATGTTCACTAAACATCTAAAACTGGCTCTAGATTCACACGAAATCAAAACAAAATTAGAAAGGAAAAAAAAAGGTAATAAGAGATATTGAGGCACAACATGATTTAGCAAAAATGGGCCTTTTTTTTCAAGAAAGCCATGAAATTTCATCTTCAGCCGCATAAGAAAGTTTAATAAACATCTCAATTTGGAGTAAGAATAACCCACACAGTAAAGGCACAGATAAAAAATAAATAAATAAATAAACGCACAAAAATAAAAATCCAAATCAAAAGATTATGTTCAAGAAGAACTCACATGGATCATGAGCAAAAACAGTCGTTCAATTCTCAAATGCACATTCTGCTCACCTCCATTGCAACCTATTGAAAAAAAATGGAAATTTAGAAATTAAATCACAATAAGAAACAAAGAAAATCATTTAATTTTAAGGAATCAAAATCAAATTTAATTACTTCTTGACAATGCCAGGCTCCAGGGTGAGGCCGTTAAGGCAACTCCCTAAGGCCTCGCTTAAGTCATGGCCCCTTATTATTAGAATTACCTTTACACCTCAAAATATTGAATATATTAATTAGTTTTTTTTCCTTAAAAAAACAAATTTATTTCTTAGGTTTTAGTTTAAAAAATATTTGTTTCTCAATATTAATTTTTTTAGAATACTCTCAGTACATTAATTTTTAGCATTTATTTCTTTTTAATTCTTCTAACAGACTATATATATTTTCAAACTGATAACATATATGACATTTCGTGTCAAACATCTTGTAATTTTGTTTTAACTATTGAACAATTTAATCATTTAATTTTTTCTCTTATGACTGTAATAATTTCCTTTCAACTTTGGCTTTTTCTATCACGTAGGTTCCTCTGATGAGTTGGACAAAAAAAGGAATAGTTAATGGCAATTAATAGATTGGTTAATTTGTCAAGAGATAATGACCAAAAGCCATTATTGCATTGATCGCGAATTCAAAGGAAGCAAAAGATACAAACTTGAAAAACTTCTCCGAAACAAAGAAAATAGACGAAATCCATTACTATTAATATCAATCTATCACTTAAATATCAAATTGTCATAAAAGAAAAGAAAAAAAAAAGAAAGAGAAATATTGAAAAAAAAAATGGAAAAAAAATGTTTTTTTTTCTTTAATTAAGTTGGAATCTCTCAAGTTCAATAGTTAACGTAAAACAGAGCGTCTCATTTTAAAAAATAATAATAAAAGACCAAACCGGTTTTCCCGTTTTATCCTTTTATTTCCCCTTCTTTTTAGAATATCAGATTTTCTTCTTGAAATAATGGTTAATGAGGTAAAATACTAAAACAAACGAGAAAGAAAATCCAGAGTATTTAATCAGCAGAAAAAATAGTGTTTTTGGCTGAAAAAACGGAAAATTTATTTACGGTGGTTCTTGAAAGCGAATCACGGGTTTCTCTGAGAAATTTCCAGCATTTCCTCCACAGCAAAACAAGGTCCGAGAATCCGAATCTTTTATGTCGCAATTTTTTTTTTTTGTGTGTAATCTGTATTTTCTTTGGTTCTTGTATTTTCTTCTCTATTTGCTTGTTCTCTTTTTTTTTTTTTTGCGAAATTCTGATTATTTCAGTGGGTATTATCTAACTATGAGATTCTTTTATGTGCTCTAGTTCTGTGTAAATTCACCTCGTTTTTTTTTTTTTTTTTTTTGGGCATTTAGTACTATGTATGATTGTCTGCAGTTGAGAATTGAGAAAATTGGCAACGTGAATTTTCTATGTCAAGACAGTGACCTTTTGAATTTTAGGTTACTTATATCCTTGCGTTGAATTTTGCAATTTTTCTTTTAGTTATTGTTATTGAACTGGGCAGTGTTACTTTTTACATTTAAGATAAAAGAAAAAGAAAAGAATTTCAGCTTCTCTTGTGGGATATCTATTACTGAGCTATCCCGTTATAGTATTAAAATACTATTTAAGTTCATGTGGTTTGTCTAATGTTCAAAGTCCCATTTTTTTTTTCCACTCTTTGCAGCTTATGAACGTGAGATTTTTCTGGGATTGTTTCATTATTTGGAATTGAGTGCTTTCCCCATTGACTATGTACATTTATGTACTTGGGAATGATCAATTTACTACAATTCTCATTTTCAAGTTCAGTCTTGGATATGGGCAAAGAACATGAATAAGTTCAGTATAAGTGACTTTTGATATTATTGAATAACTGCCTCTGTGGACAAGGCCATTGATTGGAACCCAGGTACCATTTGATTTATGCAAATGCAATCATTTTCTCCCATCAAGTTCTGGGTTTGCATCCAAAGCGGTGAAAGTAGAATTCAATGGAAGAAATCCGACCACCTCCTTTTGATCAGTCAGAAGCGACCTTATTTCATGGCACTAGAAGGTTTCAGCCGGATGGGAATGGAACTCGCGGCGGTGCTAGGATTCAGGGCCTTAAGAAGAGAGGCCATGGAAGCCGCTCTTGGATAAAGATTGATAAGAATGGAGTGGCAAAGGTTTTGGAGCTTGACAAGGCTACTATAATGAGACATTGTTCTTTGCCTGCGAGAGATCTCCGGCTTTTGGATCCCTTGTTTATTTACCCTTCTACAATACTAGGACGCGAAAAGGCTATCGTGGTCAGCCTTGAACAGATTAGATGTATAATCACAGCTGAGGAGGTCATTTTGATGAATTCGTTGGATGCATGTGTTGTTCAATACAAGTCAGAGTTGTCCAGACGCCTCCAGTCAAACAAAGATCAATCTGGTAAGTTTTTTGTTTTTCATTATTTGACATTACTGTTGTAATTTTTTCTTGGCTTTATTAAGGATATATTATTTGCCACAAGAGTTTTGTGCTGAATTGAAGTTCCAAGTAATTTCATTTTTCTTAAAGACCTGCATTAAGCTTATTTTTACTCGCCAAATTCTATGACAAATTGTATGCAATATGCATTGCTGAGGAGTTTCGATTTTGGTTCAGATGATTTGCCTTTTGAATTTAGAGCCTTGGAGCTAGCTTTGGAACTAACTTGCATGTCTCTAGATGCTCAGGTATGCCTCTTCTATATAAATAAAAGAACATAATATGACATTTATATATCCATTGGCTTACTAGTACTAGTTTTTATATGACACGTGGAATTTCTTTCATTGACAAAAGAGGAAACAATGTAAGGATTGTAAAGTAATTCCTGAAGAAGTACTAGCCACCCAACATAGGTTAGTGATCTTAGATGTGAGCATTAAGCTTTGCTATAGAAGGACTAAGATAAACCACCTCACATGAACTCGTTGGTGGCATTTGAAAGGAATAAAACAATTGGCCTTTAAAGAGAAGTTGTTAGAGGAGGCTACTTGGTCATATATAGGTGATGCAAATACTATGTGGGATGCCATGGCCAGCTGCATTAGAAAAGGAGGTACTAGGGGAATGTTAAAGTTAAAAATTTAGCAATGAATGTTGACAACGAGAGAATAAATGGAAGAGCGAGAATTATACTGTAATTGTATTCAAGAGACAAAATCACAAGTTACAATATAATTCCAGATTCAAATTTTGAGTACTTAAACTGAATTACAATAGCAAACCCCTAAGGAAAGGAATGATGTTTAAAGGCAACAATAAACACTCCCAGGAGCTCAATCCCGATCAAGAGGATACTCTTCTTGCCCACCAAGACTGCTCTGATACTTTCTCCACACCCCCACCAACGTCGCCCACCAGCTACTAAATCTCCCAGCTACATCATCTAGCTTGCCACGTGTGACCTCCTCATTTGCTAACCCAATAACTGTCTGTAACCAACTCCTTCCTCCTTCGATAGACTCACCAAGGTTTGGGCGCCGTGTAAGGGCTGTCTGCACTTAGGCCTGGGTTAGGTGGATGGGCTGTAATAGGGAATCTCGAGGTAAAGGCCCCCCAGGAAAAGAAACCTGGTGGTGGAGTGAGGAAGTTCAAAAGACTATTAGAACCAAGAGGGATTTATATAGAGATTTGTCAAAACGTAAGGATGTTGAAATTTTTAAAAATACAAAGAAGCGAAGAAAGAAGCTAAGCGAGTAGTTGGTAAGGCTCGTTCTACTTACTTAGATGAGGTATATAGGAAACTTGGGACTAGAGAATGAGGAAAGGACATATATAAACTAGTTAGGATAAGAGAAAGGAAGTGTCGGGACCTAAATCAAGTGAGGTGTGTTAAGGATGATACAGATCAAGTTCTGACAAAATATAAAGACATTAGGAAAAGGTGAAGGAGTTACTTTGAGAAGCTCTATAATGATGATCATACAATAGAGTTTGACCATCATAGGTCACAAGGAGAACCTAATGTGATGTATACAAGAGGAATCAGAGTCTCAGAAGTTAAAACTGCGCTACGAAAAATGAAAAAGGGGAAGGCGTGTCGGCCAGATGATATTCCAATAGAGGTTTTGATGGCGTTAGGAGATGTTAGAATTGTGTGGCTTACTAAGCTTTTTAATGAGATACTAAAGAAGAAGCATATGCCTGATGCGTGGAGGAAAAGTATTCTTGTCACCATCTTCAAGAGCAAAGGATATGTGATGAATTGTAACAATTATAGGGACATAAAGTTAATAAGCCACACTATGAAACTTTGAGGGAGAGTTATTGAAGGGAGAGTAAGGGCCACAACTACCATCTCAGGTAACCAATTTGGCTTCATGCCAGGCAGATCAACCACGGAAGCCATTTTTCTTCTTAGGATGCTGATGGAAAGGTACAGAGAAGCCAAGACGGACCTACATATGGTTTTTATAGAATTAGAAAAGGCGTATGATAGGGTACCGATGGAAGTTTTATGGTGGGTGCTAGAAAAGGGAGGAGTGCATGTGAGGTATATCAAGGTAATTAAGGACATGTACGATGGGGTGGTCACGAGTGTGAGAACTGCTATAGGCTACACGGCAGAGTTCCCCATTCGGATCGGCCTTCATAAAGGATCTGCTCTTAGTCGTTATCTTTTCACCATTCTGATGGATGAGCTAACAAGAGAAATCTAAGATAAAGTTCCTTGGTGTGTGCTTTTTGCGGACGATATTGTTTTAGTTGATGAACATAGGGAAGGAGTTAACCGTAAGTTAGAACTGTGGAGACAGACTCTCGAGACGAAGGGATTTAAGTTAAGTAGGATGAAAACTGAATACGTGTATTGTAGGTTTAGTAACTCAAGTAATCAAAGTGATGGAATTTCTTTAGATGGTGTGGAGATTGGAGCTTCTAAAAAGTTTAGGTACCTTGGGTCTATAGTGTAGTATGAAAGAGATATAGAAGAGGATATTCAACATAAGATTAAGGCAAGGTGAGTTAAGTGGAAGAATGCTACAGGAGTTTTATGTGATGGCAATTAAGTTGAAATGAAAGTTCTATAGGACTGCAATCCGCCCAGCTATATTATGGTAGTGAATGTTGGGCCATTAAGAGACAACATATATGTAAGATGAGTGTGACAGAAATGCATATGTTAATAGGGATGAGTGGCCATACGAGAATGGATAGCATAAGGAATGAAGTTATTCGTAGTAAAGTAGGTGTAGCACCAATAGAAGATAAGATACGCGAAGGCCGCTTGAGGTGGTACGGGCATGTCCAACGTAGACCGTTAGAAGCACTAGTTCGTGCTTGAGAGGACATTCTTATACCTAATACTAGGAGAGGGAGGGGTAGACTAAGAATTACGTGGACCGAAGTAGTTAGGAAAGACATTCTAGATCTAGGCCTTCAGGAAAGTCTAATTTCGAACAGAACTGCGTGGAAAAGTGAAATCCATATAGCCGACTCTAATTAAGTTGGGATTAAGGATTGTTGTTGTTATTGTTGACAAAAGAGGAAACAATCGTTTTACTGATATATCCATATGATAATGGCCAATGATTAAATCCTATGCTATATCAGAATCTTGTATTGTGGTGACATGAAACATCACGCGCCAAGATTCATTACATTGATGAGGTACCTGGATGTGATAGGTTAAAGAACTGGAAATGGAGATATACCCTGTACTAGATGAACTAGCATCAACCATCAACACTACTAACCTAGAACGTGTTCGGAGACTCAAAGGCCATCTCCTTGCCTTAACTCAGCTGGTTCAGAAGGTAAACATGAGAAAAATATTGTCAATTCTCAATATTTGTCTACTTTTCCTTTTAATCTCTTTAATTGAGGTTTTAGTTTATTTCCAGGTTCACGATGAAATGGAACATCTCATGGATGATGACGATGACATGGCTGAGATGTACCTCACCGAGAAGAAGCAAAAGTCAGAGGGTTATCCCTTAAGTGACCTATGTTTTCAAACAAATACCCTATTTGAGAGCAAAGCGGTTTCAAAATCAGCTCCTGTTTCACCAGTGGGATCAATTAGTGGAGAGCATAAATTGCAAAGGGCTTTTAGCAACATCTTGAGTTCAGGTAGACATGGAAGCTTCATGAGTTCATCCAACAGTGGAGAAAACATTGTACAACTTGAAATGTTGCTCGAGGCGTACTTTGTTGTCATTGGCCACACTCTCAGCAAGTTGTCATCGGTACAAGATCTCCAACTTTCTGCATAATCCTATATGATCATGAACAAAGATTCATAATCGTTGAATTTTGTAATTTCACATCGTCACTTTTAAACACCGTAAAAGACAGATTTTGTCTATGTTGAGACAGGACCATAGAATGAGAAACCTTGAATGCCACTCTATTGCCACCCAAGAAACGTTCTGAAATATTATTTATTTATTGTTGATGCAGCTGAAGGAATACATTGATGATACTGAAGATTTGATAAATATAAAACTGGTATGGAGTTATTTAACTGTTTCCAAATGTCGTATAAACCCTTTTCCTTTTTCTAAATGTATCTGAAATGCTTACATGTGTCGCTGAACAGGGCAATGTTCAGAACCAGCTTATACAATTTGAGCTGCTCATTACAGCAGCTACTTTTGTGGCCACAATATTTGCTGCGGTGACTGCTGTATTTGGAATGAATTTTGAAGCAAATGTCTTCGACTATCCACTTGCATTCAATTGGGTTCTGCTTGTAACTGGGATTTTCTGTGGGATCTTGTTTTTCTCTTTCCTCTTTTATTTTAGGCACAAAAAAATTTTTCAATGAATGAAGACGCCATTATTCCAATGAATGTACTTTTAGTTTCCTCCTTTCTTATATATGCAGTTCTCTGTCATGTATACAATTGATGAAAAAAAAAAAAGGGAAGAAGAACAAGAACAAGACAGAGAGAGAAAACCTAAACCATGTGAAGGCGAAACATTAACTTTAATAAGCAGAACAAGATAGTAAATTTGAAACATTAAAAGCCATGCACCATCACTTGTTCAAATACAACTATACAAGAGTGTATTAAATTTTTACAGGTAAATGTTTTATTTACTCAACAGTTTCAAGTGCTACAAAATATAAATGATGCCTGTGCAACCTTAAACATAACCACTACTAGGGTTAATTTCAATAATAGCACTTCTAAATAAATTATTATTAATTTTAACACCATTTTTGTATACTTTCACAATTAGCATCGCCATGTCAGTAAAAATAGAATCAAGTCATTTTTACTTGAGTTTAAATAACAATTATGCCCCATTTCAGTTTTAAAGCCCTGACTATATATTAGAAAGCCTTTTATAATTCAAATATTCAAAGTAGAGAGAGGATGAGACCGAACGCGAGTGTGCACAGAGACCTAGAAACTCTAACGACCACCACCGTCTACCACCTTGAGCACTGACGAACTCACAACAGCGAGAACCCACGACAGTGAGCACCCACGCAGTGAGAACTTTGTTAGCTTTTCTTGTTTATTTGTTTTTTTCTTAGGTATTTATTATTTTTTTTTCATTTACCATTTTTTGTCATCTTAGAAGAAAAGAAAGGCTTTGGAGGAGGAGATAAAAGCATATAAGGTCAGTTATTTAAAATTTTTTATTGTCATTATGCTCCTTATTTGGTCGTGACTCTGTTTCATGGTCGGTCATATCATTATGACCAGTCGGTAACTGTATTATGACCGGTCATAAGACAGGCACAGCGTGCGGTCATAGTACTATGACCGACCATCAAGCAAGCAGGCTCATAGTGTGACTGCCTGACTGATGAGCCTGCGGTCATAGCATTATGACCGTCGGTCATAGTATTGTGACCACATTATGTGACAGTCTTATGACCGGCCATCAGTCATAACACACTGAGCGAGCATGCATGATGGGCGGTCATAGAATTATGACCGCTCAATAGGCATATCTAACGCTAACACTCTAGGAGGTATATTTAATGCTTGTAAGAACCTAAACCAATCTTCTTGTCTTTGGTTACTACCTTGAATCCATACAAGACTATCTTTAATTCTTTTAATGTGATTACCCATTTCTTTTAAACCGGATTTAACTATTAAATTGATTACACGACATGCACAACGTTGGTGGAAAATAGTACCGTCACCGAATAGACTTAAATCATTTTCAAAAAATTCAATTGCTTTTGTATTGGCACTAGCATTATCTAATGTTATAGCCATTACTTTATCTCTTAAACTAAATTCATCAATTACATTTAAAATTGTGTTATATATTAAATCTGCGCTATGTGATCCTAGAACACATTTAAAACCTAATATTCTCTTATCTAAATCAAATCCTTTAAAGTAATGTCCGGTTACAGCTAAATAATCTTTATTGGCAACGGCAGACCAAATATCTGCCGTTAACGCAACGCACCCGCTAGTCGAGTGTAAAAGGTTTATTAATGCATCTTTTTCTTTTTTAAATAATTTTAATAAATCTTTCCTAAGAGTAGTTTTTGAAGTGAATTGTGCATTAGGATTGTGTATAACCTTAATATATCGTTGCCAATTAGGATGCTCTACAAAACTAAGTGGTTGATCTAAAGCAGCTATCATTCGCGCAACTTCCATACGATCTTCTTGCGGATCGTATTTCCAAGTGGTTAGACCACCGGTTGCGCGATCAAAAGATAATTGTGTTTCGGAGTTCGGGTCCACTAGATTGGCTAAGCTTTTGAAGACACTTTTCAGAGTGTCGTCTCAAGTGTGTGGTGCCGTGAATAGTGTCACCTTGTAATTTAGATAAACAATATTTCCACGCCCACTATTGCGACCACGACCTCCAGTACGTCCACCATGGCTTGGATTAGTAGATTGCATTTGCTGCGTAACAAACTCATTAGTGGGAAATTGCCCTTCTTCTACATTGTGTTGGGCATCAACGGGAATACCACTATAACCAAAAGGATCCATTATAAAAAAAATAAGATGAATTTGATAGACACTAGAGAGAGAGCTTTAGAAAAATTGTGAGAGAGATTGAGAGAGATTGAGAGAACTTGAAAGAGATTGAGAGAGATTGAGAGAAATTGAGAGAGATTGAGAGGGATTGAGAGAGTTTGAGTGAGAAAAATGTGTAAGAGATGAGGGGTATTTATAGGGAAATTTTAGAGTTAAAAAATGATTTTTTTTTCAAAAAAAATGGGATAAAACGGCTAGTTTTTTGAAATTCGGGTTCGGGCAGTCGGGCAAACTCGGGCAGCTCGGGTTTTCGGGCAAATTTC
>NW_010358777.1:60689-81621 GCF_000414095.1 Morus notabilis | reverse complement strand
CGGGCAATTTTCGGGTCGGGCAGTTCGGGCTTGGTCGGAAAAATGCAAAAAAATCCCGGCGGACGGCGGTATACGGTGGTTAGACAGCGGCGGGCAAGGGGGGACATGTCAAATCCGGGCTGCCCGAGCCCGAACCTGAATTTCTTGCTTGGACGGGCGGGAATTGGGCCGGCCCGCCCGAGCCCGAAAAAATTCGGGCTCCGGGCGGCCCGCCGACCCGAAGTTCCAGCACTAGTGTGCATGTCATAGTACTTTAGTTAACAACTTTGTTTGGTTTTCTTGTTTTTTTTTTTTTTTTACCATTTTTTGTCATCTTAGAAAAAAAAAAGGCTTTGGAGGAAGAGATGTCGTTGATAGAATGTGACATCATAGTCAGACGATATATTCACAGGAGCTTTTCCGTCTTCAACAACATATCTTAAGGATAAACTTTTTCCTTGTGGCCGAATACCAAGCACATTTCTCACCAAATCTATAAGACCAATATAAGTTGTGTTGGTGGAGACCAATATCCCCTTTATTTCACAACCGACATATCTCGAAGCACGGTCCTAATATCCATTGTACTTGATGAATACATTCAATTCAGCATCCATTCCTAAATAATTTCAAAAACAATAACTGTTAATCTACATGCAATTACTCCTAATCGTCATCGAGTCATTAGAAATGACCAGTCATAATACTATGTAATGGCCGGTCATAAAGCAGTCATAGTGTGTCAGTCATAACACGATGGGTTATTTCAGTCATAATATTATAACCGGACGGTCATATCACTATGACTGCCTTATGGTCATAATACTATGACCGGCTATTTTGACTCATATTGTTATAATTTGACTCATAGACAATGACTCGTATTGTTATGACTGACTGGTCATAGTATTATGATCGGACATATAACACTATGAGTCATAATACTATGACTCCCAAGGTCAACTATGTTTTTAACGTGTTGGTCGTTATAATTAGTTATAAATCATCCAAAATCTCAAATTGACGAAGGATATTTTCAATTCCTATCACATTAAGTTTAACCCAGTCATTTTTTTCAAGTTCTATATACTAAGTCTCCCGAAAAATAAATTTAAAAAGACAAAAACAAAAGAACAACAAAAAAAATTGTGTACTAACCTCGATCTGGTGCACAATCGGAGTATTGGTGACGAGGGAATGAGGGCGTAGGGAAGAGAGAGACCAAGTAGAGAGAGATGCCAAACTTGAGAGAAAGAGAGAGAGAGAGCTGAAAATGGGGTGTAGAGAGAGAGAATGAGCGGGAGAGAGTTGAGAGTTTCTTTAAGGTGCTTTTAAGTTTTAAATGATAATTTTGACTTAAGTGACATAGAAGTCATTTTACCTCACACTGCTAACATGGCAATACTAGTTATGAAAGAATACAAAAGTGGTGCTAAAATTAATAATAATTTATTCATAAGTGCTATTATTAAAATTAACCCCTACATAATATTACATATTCAAATGCTACTCCAAATTTGCAGGACGTGTACTTTTATTTACAAATCAAGAAGCTAACGTGGTACTTGGACAATTACCAACAGTGCAGGCTAAGAAGTCCCTATAATCTCGAGATATTCTAAAAGAGTCATAAACCTTTCCATCCTTGCTCTTCTTGTACTCGAACAACAGATTTGAATGGTCGAACGCCGTAAGTTTGACGAATCCATAGTCGCGATCTTTGAAAAGACTCCACATTGTTTGGAATGTGGTAAATGCTGATAGACTTGCTCCTCCACCACCGGCAACCACGTGAATTGTCCCGTTTAAGGAGCCCTTGTAATAGTGCTTCTCTTTGTTGGTGCATATGTTCTATTGCAAGGAGAGAATAACGATAACAATCACTTTAGTTAAGCCATTCATGTTCCATCTCAGGGACTACGGATATTTCATATAAGCATGATGTTCACAAGCTTGGAAACTAAAATTAAGAGTTGATTACAAAAAAAAAAAAATGTTGATCTCATGAAACCAAAGTCATTTGTGCAAGGATCAGTGTGCTCTTCACTTGTCAACAAAAAGAAAATGTGAAAATGCTCGAGCATTGGAATTCCTTTTTCTCTCCAGAATGAAAAAGGTTGTATGGGTAGACTTTGATGTACCCATAAAAGTTATAAGTTATAACCTCGGGCTGTAGCTCAAGTGGTTGGGTGCATGAGTGTGTGCGTGTGTCCAGGGTTCGAATTCTAGTGCTTTCATTTCTTGTTAGTAAAGTGGGAACTGCATCAAAGATAAAAATAACCGAAGGCAATTGGACTATTGAGGTGAGAATTGACCCCTTGCACTTTGGGTTAGAGGATACTAGATTTCCAACCAACCTGGATTATGCGGTTGTCTCCAACATTGGATTTGGTTGAGTTATTAAGGCGCGAATTTCGCAATGAAAATACTGTAACTTCAAACAAATCAACATGAACAAGGCATAATTTTATCACAGCATGAAGTCTTGTGGGGTATACCTGGTAGACAGGACAAGTCCTCTCGTAGTTATGCACATGGCCATAGAGGGCAATATCAACCTTGTAATTCTGCCATAGTTTTTGAAGGCTCTCCCTTCCCATTGGTTCTGCAAAAGATCCTTCTTCTGCATAACAGATACAAGAAGAGTATCCGAGAACCCGATGTGCAAGGAAGATAAGCCACGGCTGTTTTTGCCTATCAACTGATGCTAAGCAGTGCTCAATGAACTTGTATTGTTCTGTTCCCTCTCTCCAGTCATGCTCGGTGTCAGCTATGCAGAACCGAAACATGCCATAGTCAGTGGAGTACCTCGCAAAGAAATTCGATTTTCAAAATTGTTTCCTCGTACATTTGCATAAAACTGAAAATGTTGTTATTAGACAAAGATAATCTCCATGTATCAAAATATCTCAATACCAAAACTTGTCTCTATTTTGAGTAGGGACATAGAACATGGTCTCCGCCAAAACGCCACATTCTCCCCCAGAATCCATGTTTTCATAGAATGAACTTGTTCCTGGCCAGTCACGTTCATGGTTTCCACTGGAAGGACCGAAGGAGAAACAACAATTTGCAACATAAGGTGAAGATGCTCACATGCTTAAACAAGTTACATTGTAAAGATCACAAACCTTGCGATCATGTACGGTACAGTGGACGCAATTGGCTCAATCTGCGCTGTAAATTGATCCCATTGCGAAAGGTAACCATTTGCGTAACATATATCTCCAATGTGGAAGACAATATCAATGTTTTCCAAGTCATGGATAAGTTGTCTAGTGGTGTTGAGAGAGCCACGTTGGAAATTGTTATATTCATTGGAACCATCAGCTTCATCCTGCAAAAAGAACACAAAAAATAATGCAATCTTGTTCTTCACAGAGCTTCCATAATTGGGAAGAAATCTTTGCTGACTAAAGATCAGTACTTATATCGTAAACTTAAAGTGGAATAATATTGTCTTCTCGTAAAAGAGGTGTTGAGCAAGTAGAATAGTGTTTTTATGAGAAACAAGGTTCCAAATTGACAAAAGAAAGCAAGTTTAGTTTGTATAAGTTAAAAAACATTCATTTCCGAATAAGATTTGAACCTTTCCCATGTCACCAAAAATGACTACTTGTTGCAAAGAATTTTGACCAGGATATGGAGATGCTCTAAACTGATATTTCTGACTCCAAATATATGTTCCATTGAACAGTTTATGCCCCAGCTTGTACGTGTACCTGCATGAAACTAAGCTACATATCAAACTCTAGATTTTTGTGGTCATCTGGTCATTCACTCATTTCCATAATTCATTTACCAAAAGAAATGGCATCTAAAAGGAGGATCATTTATAGATTTAAGAGGAAAAAAACTGATCTTTAATTAAACATCAGATTTAAGATCAAGGTAACTTAATACACTCTATTTGGCCACAACTCCTTCAGAAAACTAGTGTGTATGAATCCCGGATCACGCCATCCGACGGTTCTTGCAGGTGCACCTGTGTGTATATATAGTGATTATACCAACTATTAGAATTAATTAAGGATCATTTATACAGTTTCTAAGGAAACAATTGCAAGAGAATTACACACCACACATGCTATTACGATCAAAAGTCAAAGTCCCAGCTGGGGAGCGCATAGAGTCTCCTCCTTTTGGACCCCATTCAATAAAAGGTTCTGCTTCATGTGTTCCATATCCACTTGTCCATGTCACAGTCATCTGAACACACACAAAACTACAGATATTATGAAGTTTTATAAGGATAAGTAAATATTGCTGTAAGAATATAGAGGAAGACAAGGTAAATCCAAACTCATGCACAAACTAGGAGCTTTTGTTAAAGAAACTCACATAGATGTAGTCCGGTACAGAATTTTCTTGAGTAAAAAAAATGACTAGACAAATTCTTTTTCTGAATTTGCTTTCAAATATTGCAACAAAAGAGAAAATTTGCTCACTTCATCCCATGATTTCCCTTGTGCTATTCGTGGGTAAACTGGTGCATTTGGGTTGTAGAAAGCAACATGGTTTGACACAGCCACCACTTTTGGCTATTACATAACGAAAACAAATGAATAAAGCAAGGTTAGTTAAACGTCATTAAGGGAAATATTACATGTTCTAGAGTGTAAAAGAGAAACACAAGCCAGTGCATGACAGAAATTGAGGAAGGCTTCACTATTT
The DNA here is from genome assembly GCF_000414095.1 of Morus notabilis. Classification (NCBI taxonomy): domain Eukaryota; kingdom Viridiplantae; phylum Streptophyta; class Magnoliopsida; order Rosales; family Moraceae; genus Morus; species Morus notabilis. The sequence goes on along the minus strand of NW_010358777.1, from coordinate 76,968 downwards.
GGTACATAGCACAGACAAGTTATCACAGGATTATCGAAATAATAAGGCAAGAGAGTTTTAACGCGTACATTTGATAAGCCACCAGAAAATAGAGCAAAGGAGAAGTCTGATCTCTGGTTGATCAGCTGAAACTTCAAGAACCCTTTTCCAGTGTCCTTGTACTCGGGACTAGAATAATTTGCATACTGATACTGAAGAAGAAACGTTAAGTAGCTCATTGATTTGTCAATTGTCACCTCTTTAGGAATTTTTGGCTTTCAAGGAACAGAATTTTGAAGAATCAATGCATAGAAGATTGTGGAAAATGAGTGGCGAACGAACCTTAATAGGTGCAGAACACAAAACTGGGGCCAAAACTCGTGGATTTTTTTGGAGCAAGAGGATGCACTGTAAAAGGATAAATCAGTAGACTAGTTAGAAATAGTTACTCTTATTATTATGATTCTTCTTCTTCTTCTTCTTCTTTGAGAAAATTATGCCAAAAATAAGCGCCATTTTGCTTCTATAAGTTTGATGTCGTTTATGGGAACAATATGATGTTTATGGTTTGAAGCTCGTTGTCGTTTTACCCAAAGCACATGCATTTCTCCTACACATTTCTTAAAAAACGACATGTCGTCCTCTTGCTTAAAATTTTATGTCGCCATATCGTTGGTATTACAAAGATGAAATTTTTTCTACTTTCTTTGACGAGTCATTTTGTCTTACACGTCAAACAGATGGGATAATCTGCAGCGAAATGGAAAAAGAACAATAGAAGTAGGACATGTATGTTTATTGTGCTGTCGCTTAAAAAGAGAAAGGACGTGTTACTATTCAACAAGTTGCTTCCGTTTAAATTACATACGAGGAACAAAAACCATTAATTTAATCCATGTCTTTTATTCAATAACCAACGTGCTTAACAAGACTATGCAATTTCATTTACAAATTATGAAGCTAGAGTTGTGCTTGAACAACTATCAATGGTGCAGGCCAAGATGTCCCTGTAATCTCGAGATATTCTGAAAGAGTCGTAAACCTTTCCGTCGCGGCTCTTCTTGTACTCGAACAAGAGATTCGAATGGTCGAATGCCGTAAGTTTGACGAATCCATAATCATAGTCCTTTACCAGACTCCATTTCGTTTTCACGGAACCGAATTCAGCAAGACCTGCTCCTCCACCACCCGCAACCACATGTATTGTGCCATTCAAGCTTCCCTTATAGCTATGCTTCTCATCACTAGTGCAGATATTCTGTAACAAGAAAATGAGTGGGACTTTTTTCTCTAGTTGGGGATAATGAGAAATCTTACGAATGAGATGATGCATGGTAAGAGCATCTCTAATGCAAAGCTAAATTAGCGTGACGTTGCTAAATTATAGCATTTTGCAAGAAAATCACTTTCCAATACAATGCTAACCTTGGTGTTACTGCCAAATTCGGCACCAAGTATTGCATATGCCAGATTTTGACATTTGATTTGCTTGATGGATTGACTTTTTAATCTAATCATTATATTATTGGCATTTTCAAATTAATTTAAGGGCTTATTACAGTGACACCCCTTGTGTTTTATTAAAATTATAGTATAACAGCAACACTCCCTAACTAAAACTCTATTAAATTTTAGTGAGAAATGTCAAAACTATCCCTGTGTTAAAGTTGCTTTCTTTCTTTTTTATTTTATTTTTTAATAAAAAATTTGTGTTAGGATGTGTTGTAATATTTTTTAAGAAGTTAACTGTAAAAATATGTTAAAAGAAGTTAATGCGTTTAATTTTTTTATATTATATTTTTTTGTCATTAATGTTTTAAGTTTAATTTAAACCATTTGTGTTTCATTATTAGGATAAAATTGTCCAATTTAATTTATTCTTTCAATTAAATTAATTTTTATTATAATATAGTTGGTCCTAATAATTTACTAAACATTAAATGGTTTTTAATTTAATACGCTAGTTTAGTAGATAGAGAACATTATTAAAACAAAGGATTTTTAGAAAAAATAAAATAAAATAAAAATCTTTGTTTTTATTAGAGTGAAAATTATAGTTATAAATGTGTAAAAATTAACTAAACTCATTTTTTGACGCTAAATAATGGTATAAACGTGTCTTTTCTAATATTATGTATAACTTAAAAACATTTTCTGGTAAATAGAGGGGCATTTTTAAAAAATTCAACGGTTAAAATTGACGGTCAACTCACGGTCAACTAACGGAGGGGGTGTTTGTGTAATTTTCATAAAAAGTCAAGGGTTGTTGACGTAATTAGTTTTGGTCAAGGGGGTATCTTTGTCATTTTGGCAAAACACAGGAGGTGTCAGTGTAATAAGCCCTTGATTTAAAATTAATAGTTTACTTTCATAACTTTCAAAATATGATGAGTAAAGCAAAAAGTAGTATTACCATTTGAAATAACATTATGTATCGGAGCACAATAAAATTAACATATCAAATATGCTATTTTCACATTTTTTCATGCCAAATATAGCATTAGCATTAGTATTAGCATTTACATTAGAGATGATCTAATTAATGGAAAACTGACTCGTCCACGTGAAAAAAAAATTTAAAAAAAAAAAAGCTTAAAAGACACTAAGCATGTCATACCAGATTAAAATATGCCAAGAGGTTGTTATGTTACCTCGTATACTGGACATGTTCTTTCGTAGTTGTGCACATGGCCATAGATGGCAATATCTACTTTATACTTCTGCCAGAGTTTCTGAAGACTTTCCCTCCCCATTGGCTCCGCAAACGATCCCTCATCCACGTAAAAGCTACCAGAAGAATAGCCCAGAACTCGATGCGCAAGAAAGATCAGCCACGGTTGCTTCTGTCTATCAACCGATGCTAAGCAGTGTTCAATAAACTTGTATTGCTCCGTTCCCTCCCTCCAGTCATGTTCTGTATCAGCTATGCAGAAATGGAACATGCCATAGTCCGTGGAGTACCTAGAAAAAGAAAAATGTTCAATGCTAGTTTCTTGCACGTCGTAAACTGAGTAATTGCATCAACTTTAGACATAAATTTTTCTTTTCAGAAAATTTTAACAGTAAGTGGTCCGAGCATTGTTTTAGGGTGATGAGGATCTTATTAAGTATGACAGGCCAACGGCATTTAGGAAATTAGGTGTTGGAAGCACGTACCGATCATAGAACACAACAAATAAAAATAAAAATCTAAAACAATTGTGTTCGCATTGTTTTATACCAGAACTTTCAGCAGGAAAATAAAACATAGTTTGAGCCAAGACACCACATTCTCCACCGGAATCCAGGGTTCTGTAGAAGGACCCTGAGTTGGGCCAGTCACGCTCATGGTTACCACTAAAAGGGAAAATCAGAAAATAAGAAATTAGACATATATAAGATAAAAAAAATAAAAAAATAAAAAAAAATTCAATGCTTGCAACCATGTAGTGACAAACCTTGCAACCATGTAGGGCACAGTTGATGCTATTGGCTCTACCTGTGCAGTGAATTGGTCCCACTGTGAAAGGTACCCATTTGCATAAGCCAAGTCTCCAATGTGGAAGACAATATCAATGTTCTTCAAGTCTTGAATGAGTTGCGCAGTTGTGTTGAGAGCACCGTGCTGGAAATTGTTATATTCATTGGATCCATCCGCTTCATCCTGCAAGCAGAAATATATATATATATATATATGTAAAATGAGAACATGCATCTATTTGGTTGGATTGAATAACTATTAGATAACGAAAATAAGAACAAGAAGATAATAAAACAGGAACATGGGAATAGACAATGATTCTGGACTTTTGTAACCAATGCCAAGTGAGAAGAAACAGACCACTAACCCTCGTAACTTCAACAAGTTGTGTGCACAGATAGCTTTACAAACAAGTGAGAGTTTCCAATTGTAATAGTCTCATAATTTGAAAAAAATAAAAAAAATAAAAAAATGTCATAAGTTTGTGTTTATGAAGACATGATCAAGTTAACATTAACTACAAGTGAGCCTTCCCAGCTGCAGGCATCGATAAATAAATGATATTCCTTTAAGCACAAGCAGAAGGAGAAAATGGGGTGTATCCCAGAGTCCAAACCTTTCCCATGTCACCAAATACGACAATACGTTGAAGAGAATTTTGACCAGGATAAGGAGATGATCTGAAATGGTACTCTTGGCTCCAAATGTATGAACCGTCGGACAATTTATGCCCCAGCTTGTACACGTACCTATGAAATCATGAAAAGCATAATGAATGTCAACTTCCACTTTTAGCTAATATTTTACTGTCCCTTCCCAAAAAAACAAAACATAAAAAAATTTACAATTAGATTTAAAAGCCTTTAACAAAATTCTCATTCTCCTGTTAAAGTTCAACTTTGAGAGTAAATTGCAGAGAATTTAAAACTTAGAATGCCTCAGAGAGAAAAAAAAAATGCTAGGAATGGAAATATAACTTACTTTGTGTTAGGCCACAGTTCCTTCAGAAAAGATGTGTGTATGAATCCAGGGTCTCGCCATCCGAGCGTGCTTGCTGGTGCACCTGTGAATATATATATTATATACACACAAACATATGAAGAGTTAGCACAACTCAATAATAACATAAGAAAGTTTTCTGAGAAATGTTGACCACATGAAGAAGAATATCAAACAGAAAGTGAATTATTAACATTTATTATAAGAACTTTGAAAGCCTCATAGCTTATACAATCCATCTCTGTAACATCATGACTTTGCTCTCCTCCTTTTCGGGCTAACTCAAGAAGTATTTAGCAGAAGAAAAGTTACACACCACACAAGCTGTTCCGGTCAAAAGTCATTGTCCCAGCAGGAGATCTCACTTTGTCTCCTCCTTTTTGACCCCATTCGACAAACGGCTCTGCTTCATCGATCCCATATCCGCTTGTCCATGTCACCGTCATCTACATATGAAGAAAATAAACATTATCTCCTTCAAAAATCCTAACTTCTATAAAGAATTAGAAATAGACAAAATAAAACCCCATAATAGAGCAAAACTGAATGTAAATATAAGGCAAGAGCTTGCAGTCAAATTGAAAAATTGCATAGCACTTCAATTAATCAAAAGAGACATAGAAGTAGAGCTCCAAATTGATGCCATTTATGATGAACAAGCTTAGCAAAGAACATTCATGAAGCAAGTGAAAACGCACCTCGTTCCAAATTTTGCCTTGTGCTAAGCGTGGATAAACTGGAGGTTTTGGATTTGCAAAAACCACAGTATTTGACACCGCCACAAGCTTTGGCTATTTTACAGAAAACAAATAAATTAGTTCCAGAAAGCAAAAACCAAGGCTGTACTAAAATGATGAACTTCGAAGGTAAATAATCCTTAAGAACAAAAATAGCACAATAAAACAAGCAAGTAGCATACATTTGATAAGCCACCAGAGAAAAGTGCAAAAGAGAAATCGGATCTTTGATTAATCAACTGCAGATTCAGCAAGCCTTTTCCAGTATGTTTGTAGTCAGGACTAGTGTAATTTGCATATTGGTACTGCAAAAATATGTAAGAAAGATTCAATATGCAGTTTTGTAATAACTCTAAATCCATCTTAACAAAAATGCATAATAAAAAGAGACGATACACATATGTGTAAGTGCATACATATGATATATTTGTATTTATAAGATGATACACATATGTATAAGCATATACATATGATATATATGTATATATGTGTGTATAATTTACAACCTTAATAGGTGCAGAACACAATAATGGTGTATGCACAGATGAATATTCTGCAGGGCAGCTAGAGGCACTGCAAATTTGAAACCGGGAAGTTCTTAGAATCAAAACTATGTCGTTTAAAACACAAAGGGATATCATAATCAATGAAGCAAGCAAAAAAAAAAAAAAAAATGAAGTAAACAAAAAGCAAAACATAATTTCTTTACTTGAATTTGGCTGGAGAAAACACTGCAATCCAATCATCAACCGACGGGTTCGGAGAATTGAATTTGACCGTCACCCATTCTGTATTTTGCCCCTGAAAGCAAAAATCTTAATGAAAGAAACGATTTTCTCAGTCAATTAGGAATGGTTTTACATGATTTTTTTTTCCCTTTTTACCTTTAGACCAAGAACAGTTGGTGAAGCTTTTACTCGAGCGTTTTCATGAAGTGCAAATACAGTCTTGTGGATGGCAATTCTCGAGAGAGGTTGATGATCTCCATGGCAATTCACCTCTTGAAGGAGAAAAAGTACTATAGCCAATAAGATTGCCAACAAGTTCATTTTCAATTTTTGAATCTTGCCCATTATCTGAGATTGAAATAAGAAGATCGACCCAGAAAAGAATTAGTTAAAAAGATTTAAGCTTGATGACAAAAAAGCATAAAAGATTTAACAAACCTGTGAAAAAGATGGTAAAGTTGAGCCTTTGGAGCTGATAATTGTGTTTTATTGTTTTATTATATTGTGGTCCGTTTGTAACGTTTTTTGGATTTATTTTATTTTATTTGTTTGTTTATTTTTGTAAATTATACAAGTATACAAGGGTTGAAAGTTGAAACTTGCAAGCAGAACAAGAGAATCTTGTGAAAAAATATTCCAGTTTTAGCCCGGATTTAAAGGCAAGTCAATCCAAGTTGACAACAAAATCATAACGAGCTTCGATCCACAAAGCCACGTTAGCAGTTGAAGTTGGTGAAATTGTACTTACACCCTTTAAGTTTTATTATTTTGCGTTGATACTTCTTTGATCAAAACCAGTAATCACTTCCAAAAAAAAAAGGAAAAACCAATAATACCCCTTAGTTTGGTAACTGGAATCACAGACAAAAATATCTCCATTATTTCTAAAATATTCACAGAATTTTCAAAATTTCTAAGGTCTTTAAATATCATTTAGGTATGAGACAAATTCTGGCAAAACTTCAAAAAAAAAAAAAAAGGGGCAAAAGTTTCGGTGAAATTGTATTGTATTTTCTACAAAATTTTGAGAAAATAGGAGAACAATGGTGAAAATATCAAAAAATTTGTAAGAATAGCAATCAATATATTTTATTAAATAAACTTTTATTCTATTTGGAAAATTCGATGTTGACAGATAAATAATTTATCTACTGAAGTCACTATTGGCTTGCAAATACAAGTTTTACTCTAGATATTCTAGAGCTCGTTTGATTTTAAGACTTGAATTTATAATTTTAATTTTATTCTCTCACAAATAAAATTTAAATTTAAAAAATTCACGTCAATACTCACAAAATTTGAATTTAAAATTAAAATAATTAACTTAAACACGTTAACTAAATGGCCATTAATTATCATCTTGTCTATATTTGGAGCTTCTTTCCTAATCTCGTATCCACCGATTTCAATAGGTAAATTCAATATTTACCGAATAATTTATTTATTAAATTAAATTGGTAGATTTTTAATTTATAATTTAAAAATATATTTTTACTTTTTAAAAGTTCAAATGTTACAGAAAGTTGATAACTTTGACATACATTGGTAAATCAAAAATCAATTAATTATTTATTTATTAAAAAGAAACCCGAAGGCGCAATGCACTCTCTCCTTTTCAATTGAATAAATCGTTGTCGTTTTGATTGATTTTTTTAAAACCAAAACACTGTTGTTTTGGTCTTTTTTTTTCTTTTTAGTCCTTCTTTATCTTTTTTTTTATCTTTTGGTCCCTACTTTTTTTTCTTTTGTGTTCTTCTTTTCCCATTTTGAGAATTTGTAACAAACAGCAGATTTTACAAACCTTTAGCAGTAAATATCATTTTTACTTTAGGCAGTTAATAAATAACATTTTCCCAGAGATCTAATTTCTCTTTTTCCATTTTACCCTTGTTTATATTGATGTTTTTTTCTTCTTTCTGTTTTCCTCTTCGTAACATTATGTCTTCGTCTCTCTCTTCTTTTTTTTTTTTCCAGTTATGTCTTCGTCTCTCTCTACTCTCTCGCTCCTCGAGTCTTCTCTCTCTTCGTCGTTCAAGCACTTGCTCTTCCATATGACGAGATTGATTGCTCGCCGATCGAGCAGCCACATCAATCGCCAAAGACTGGCTTCTGACACCACCGCCGATCACAGTGTGGGTTTGAGTTTTCTGCATTCTTTGCCTTGGGTGCTCTAATCGAATCGGCAGACCATCCGAGATACTAGACGAGCTTTGTGTTAGAAATATTATAATATGTCTTGATTAAGATTACAAGTTATTTGAGTATTAAAACATAAAAATTCATGTTAAAATGACTTTAAAACGCTGCAACGGAAAAAACTGTTTTGATTCGGCCAAATCGGCTGCAGCTGAAATATTTTGACTGCAGTCGAAATATTTTAGCTGCAGCCGAAATATTTACATGTCTCGAGTTTGTTTGCGGCTACAGTGGGAAAACATCCGCTGCAACAGAAATTATGCAGAAAATAATGTTTTCATGAGTTTATGTGATCTAAAACGTTTCGAACTATTACATCCATTAGTGATATATTTTCATACATATATGAACACCATTTAGCAATAGATATAATTATTGTAATATGTGTATTAATCCATAAAAAATATATTTACATTGAAAATGTACCTTTATATGAATGGTTATAATGTTTAAAGATGATGTTCATTCATCAAATGGCTCCTCTATCTTTATTATTTTTTCAGAAAATTTACGGACTTTATTTCATGTTTTAGAACTCAATATTATTATTAGATATTGTGTTCAATAGTTTGTTGTATCTCGAAGGTAATTTACCATTAAAACTCATTAACAAATTTTAAGAAGTGAGGATAAATAAAATCTTAAAAGAAAATATTCTTATACGCCTCAAACCCTATCATATTTTTATATTCTTTTCAACCTCTACACTCAAATTTCTCCAACAATTTATTGTGAAGAAAGTCGCCGATCTAAGCTACAACATAGTCACACCTCAAAGACAATCGTCAATTTTCATTGTCACTTTACGAGAGATGGACGGAGGAGAGAGGACCCGTAGTAGAAGCTGAATGGTTTTTTGTGTTTGAACAGGATATTTTTAGTATTTTGGTTAGTTTAATACTAGCCAACAGCGCACGTTACTCTAAGAAATACTGTTATATTATATAAAAAGTTAAAATTTTTTATAATATAAGATTAATTTATATATACATATATATAGAGTTAATAGTTTTTTAGAATGAATTATAACTTTTTTTTTCTTTCTTTTTAACTACAAAATACAAATTTTATAAAAAAAAATATAATAATAATTAAGGAAGTTAAAATTTTTTTATTATATATAGTGTAGATTAATAAGGTGTTTAGTATGAGATTCGTGCTATGATTCGAATCATGGTTTGTGACTTGCTACAGTATTTTCTCTTATAAAAACACACGTAAACTGAGAATAGTTCTGAATTTGTGAACCAAACGTCCACTAAATAATTTAAAAGTAGTGATATTATATGGTCTTTAGGCGTTTTTTGTGGGTCTGTTGCCTTTATTTAGAATTGAATTGATTAAAAATTGTTAAGATATGTATTCAAAATAGTAAATGTTGATTTTTATTAATAATTGATATAAATTAGTAAATATGTCTTACCTTATAATTAATCTTTTTAAATTTGGTGTTTTTGGATCTATTGTTATGGTAGTTGATTTTTTTTTTTCAAATTTCGTATTGAAAGATAGACATCTTCAAATATTTTTGAAACAACTATAGTTATTTGTACTTCTTTTTTTTTTTAAATAAACTTGCAAGATTTTTATTTTTCTTTTTAACTGAGCAATGATTGGTGGAATTACAAATGGATCAGTAAAGCCTTCATCAATTATTAATGCATACCATTATTTTTTGATCAATGCTTGTGTTGCTCTTCCAATCACTGAAGTAATTTATAGTTTAATTTATTTAAAAATGTGCGACTCTATTTTATTTTAGTGTATTTTTATTTAATTTTATTTTTTATTCAAATTATTTATACTATTATCATTTGAGAGGCATTGAAAATTTAGTATAAAATGATATTGAAATGGATAAAATCGGACCATAAATCAACACATTTCTTTTTCATTGTTTTTCTTTTTTAAGTTTTTGTTTAGTTTTAGTCTCAAATGCACGCTACATACTCATGATTAATTTAAAATAATGGCTAACACATATTGTATAAAAAAAAGAAGTAAAAAAGACAACAAAAAAGAAATGAAAATAATAAAGGAGGAAAATCTTAAGCAAAGAGAGAGGGAAAATAATCTAACTTATTTTGTTGTTTTTTTAATTAATTCTATTTTGTTTTGTTTAGTTTTTTATTTAATTTGGTGTTATTTCATTTTAATTTTGCGTAATTTTATTCAATTTTATATGTATTATTCATGGTATTTTTATTTAAATAATATAAAAAATTTGGCACAAACGGTGGTAAAACAGACAAAATTTAACTCCAAATCAATTCAAAATTGTATATAACTATATTAAAAAATAAAAATCTAAAAAATAAATCAGAAATTGTTTGAAATCGTCCGATCAAAAATTTCGATGTTTGTGATTCACGCGTGAAAAGCACGCGCAAGAGAAACGTGCTTAGCGGGGGGAAGATGGCAGCTTCACAGTGGTGGGCCCCACCACTTTTTTCTTCGGTCAGCCGGGTGTCAACATGTGACGATCTTAGAATGAAAGACGTAAAAGTTCATGCGCAGAGAAGGGAAAAGAGAAGGAAAAAATGGTAAAATTGACAATTCGCAATCAAAGAACAATTTAAAAATGTTAATGTATAATAAATAATAAATTATGAGTGTATTAACAGTGCACATTTCCTTTCCTTTAATATATAATGTCTGATTTAAACTAATATGCTATTTACTAAACTTTTTCTCAACATATGCTATTAATTTTAATTACATCTCCTTTATTTCTCCCATTCTTCCTATAAACATAACCATTAAAAATACGCATATTTTAGCTAAAAATAAATAATTAAAATAAAAATATAACAGCATCTGTATTTATCACGTATTTTAGTTAAAAATAAATAATTAAAAATTTAACAGGTATTTATGTCACTCTTAGGGAGTACAGTGAGGATGAACCAAGTTTGGTGGAAACCTTTAAAAATTTTATGATATATAAGAGACGTTTAGTTCATAAATTAGAATATGTGATTAAAATTATTTTTTATTTATATATATTTTTTTTAGAGAAAATATTATAATAAATCATGAATCATGATTCAAATTATAGTTTGAACCCTCCAACCAAACGTCCCGCAGCCTAAACTTGCAGAGGCGCAAGGCTTTTGCAAACGAGTTCCCGGAGAAGACGGTGGGTAAGCCTTGAATGCTCAATTTCGTGACGGAAAAATGTTGAGGAAAGCATTTTCTTTCCTTCCAAACAGAAAATTTTCCTCCACATCCAAAAACGAAATCCCCACCCTCTACTCATTCCTCCAACCCTCCGTCTTCGCCCTAAGGAGGGAATCACACCCGCCGCCGTCGTCTCAACACGCCGCCGCCAATCTCCCCACTGAACCCCCCAAAACCCTAACCCTGGACGACGTGAATTCTCTGGAAACAAACCTCCAGAAATCTCTCCTGACGAGCGACACCGACGAGGCCTGGAAGTCCTTCAAGACCCTCACGAGCGGCTCCGCTTTCCCAAGTAAGTCCCTCACCAATTCCCTCATTGCCCACTTGTCGTCGCTCGACGACGTCCACAATCTCAAGAGGGCTTTCGCCTCTGTGGTGTACGTAGTCGAGAAAAACCCGGAATTGTTGGAATTCGAAACCATTGAGGCGCTCTTGAACTCCTTCAAGCGCGCCAACACTGCCGCCCCTGCTTTTGCCTTGGTCAAATGCATGTTCAAGAACAGGTATTTCGTGCCGTTTAGCGTTTGGGGCAATGCGATCGTTGAGATCAGTAGAAAAAACGGCAGCTTCGCGGCTTTTTTACGGGTTTTTTCGGAAAATTGTAGGATTGCTACGGATGAGAAGTTGGATTTCATGAAACCTGATTTGGATGCTTGTAATGCGGCGCTGGAGGGCTGTTGCTACCAGCTCCAATCGGTGAGCGACGCCGAGAAGGTTGTTGGGACAATGTCAGTTTTAGGCGTTAGGCCTGATGAATCAACTTTTGGATTTCTTGGTTATTTGTATGCATTTAAGGGGCTTGAAGAGAAGATTACTGAGGTAGAACGTTTAATGGTGTGGTTTTGCTTCAAGTCTAGAGTGGGGTTTCGGAGTAATTTGATTAGCGGGTATGTTAAGTCGGGAAATTTAGATTCTGTTTCGGCGACTATTTTGCGTGGGTTGAGAGAAGGAGGGGGGGAATACTTTGAGTTAGGTGAAGAAACTTATTGTGAAGTTGTGAAAGGATTTCTTCAAAATGGAGGGATCAAGGCTTTAGCCACTTTGATTATTGAAGCTCAGAAGTTAGAACCTTCTGCTGATATGGTGGATAGATCTGTTGGGTATGGTATTATTAATGCCTGTGTTAATGTTGGATTATCAGATAAAGCGCACAGCATACTTGATGAAATGAATGCGCAGAAAGGTTTTCTGGGGCTCGGTGTCTATTTGCCGATTTTGAAGGCTTACTGCAAAGAGCATCGAACCGCTGAGGCCACTCAGTTGGTCATGGATATTAGGAATTCGGGGCTTGAGTTGGATGTGGGGACATATGATTCTCTGATTGAAGCGTCCATGTCCAGTCAGGATTTTCAATCTGCTCTTACTTTGTTCAGGGACATGAGAGAAGCAAGAGTTTCTGACTTGAAGGGAAGTTACTTAACTATAATGACGGGCTTAATGGAGAATAATCGGCCAGAGTTGATGGCAGCTTTCTTAGATGACGCTGTTGAGGACCCTCGAGTTAAAGTCGGTACCCATGATTGGAATTCGATAATTCATGCCTTTTGTAAAGCTGGGAGACTCGAAGATGCCAGGAGGACCTTTAGAAGGATGATATTCCTGCAGTTCAAACCAAATGAGCAGACTTATTTATCTCTTATTAGCGGATACGTTTCTGCAGAGAAGTATTTTAACGTTTTGATGCTTTGGAATGAAGTGAAGCGAAATGTTTCAATTGATGGCGAGAAGGGGATCAAATTTGATCATAACTTGGTTGATGCCTTCCTTTATGCTCTTGTTAAGGGAGGCTTCTTCGACGCGGTAATGCAAGTTGTTGAGAAATCTCAAGAGATGAAGATCTTTGTGGACAAGTGGAGGTACAAGCATGCCTTCATGGAGACCCATAAGAAGCTCAAAGTGTCAAAGTTGAGAAGGAGAAACTTCAGGAAAATGGAAGCACTGATTGCTTTCAAGAATTGGGCTGGTCTGACTGCATGAAAACCAGCGTTGCCCCGAGCTATACATTATTTAGAGCCCCTGCTCCTCAACTCAGGTCGCTTAATGATGGTTCAACATGATTTTGTTGAAAATTCATGCCTGGGGTCCGTTTGTACAGATGCCTAAGCTTCATGGTGTCATCAATTTCTTCATTGGTCTTGATTATGGTTTTTATAAATTAGCAGGCGTTCTGGAAAGAGTACACGACCATAAAGGGAATTCCTAAGGTTGGGCCGGTTGCTTGCAAGTGTGGGCAGATGAAGGATTTCAATTCTTTGCAAAGAAGAGTTGTTGGCATTTTCTATGCAAGTTGTGAAGAACATCATTCGGTGAATGCTCGTGTCTTTTGATGGCCAAAGAGGAATGATTCGCCAGCAAAAGAGACTTCAACAATTTCATGTTAACTTGTTAAGTTCAATGTGAAAGGAATGTTCAGGTCCAGTTTGGTGCCCAAAAATTTAACATACAAATGGCGGATTGGCGGTAAACTAGCTTATGAAGGGACTGATTGCAGTTATTTTGTTTGGGAAGTAATCTTCACTTCTTGGAATGGTGCTGCAAAAGCAAATTTCTCCATTTCTGTTAGTAGCCTACAGGTGAGAACTGATTTGCTCAGGAGTTGGGCACCTCCCGGATTTTTTTTCTTTAAATCAACTTTTCTTCAAAGATTACGATGTTTCTTTGAGGAATAACAATAAAATAATCAAAAAAAAAAAATTAACTTCATTGCCCTCCTCAGTTGGTTGTGATTATTTTATTCTTGCCCGATTGATCTATTACAGTGAAACGGCACAGGGTATATATATTATCCTGAGCATTTGGTACACTTAGATCAACAGAGAGCTCCAAATCATATTGTATTTGTTTTGCCCATTTTCTTAACCCTATATTTGTCAGGTACGTTAGACACAGTCATTTGTCCGTGAAGCTTGTGCCAGCTTATATTGTCCATGAAAGTTGAATCCTTTTCTAATAAAGTATTATTGCTTTAAGAAGCTGCTTTTTTTATCTGTTGATTAACAAGGAATACATGAATATTTAGTCAAAATGACACAAATATATGTATACGTATCGAATACTAACAGTAACAGGAAGATGGTATTTCGGCCTTTGGAGATGATTTGTTGCGCCAATAAATTAGACCATTTGGAGATGAATTCCCTTTGAAGGAAGTTTTTACAGTGCTTTCTAGCTTGGATCCCAACAAATAGGCTCGACTTTTTAGGAAGGAAGAAAAAGGACACACGTTGAAAATAATCACCCCCACCGAAAAGATACCTCCAACACCCTTTTTCAAATCTCAACCTTTCAAATGTTACTCATGTGAGAAAGACCTTTCCTTTTCTAAACCCCATTTTTTTCACTCCAACATCACCAATGCTACCTTCCTCACAACCCTTTCTCGCTCTCTTTCTCTCCGTCTTTCTCATCCCCCAAACACTCTCCGACCATGTCATCCCCACCAACGGCACGTGCCGCCAAACCTGCGGTACGATCCCCGTGAAATACCCTTTTGGCAGCGCATTTGGCTGCGGCCACCCGGACTTTTCCAGGTATATAAAATGCAATGCCAACACTCTCCAACTCTCAACAGCCACAGGCATTTACACCATCTCCTCCATAGACTACCCAAGCAACACCATAATCATCACAGACCCTCTCATGTCAACCTGCTCTTCCATGCAAAACTCTGGCAGTTTCAGCCTTGACAAGGCCAGCCCTTTCACCATCTCAGATGAGAATATCTTTGCTCTCCTGGGGTGCTCCACAACCTCTCCTCTTTTCGACCCGGATGAAGATCTCTGCGATACGGGCTCGGGTTCTCGGGTTTGTAGGGGTTTGTACTCTTGTAAAGGCGTTTCAGGAATTGGGTTGCCTCAGAATGGTCCCATTAACACATGTTGTGTTTATGACTCTTTGGCCACTGTTGGTTCTGGCTATACTCTTGATCTTCCCAAGTTTCAGTGCTCTTCTTATACCTCCATTTATGAGTTTGGTGATGAAGGTGATCCGACCAAATGGGGGTTTGGAATCTCTTTGCAGTATAATGATTCTTATTACACCAGTACGTGTAGTGAGTGTGAAGAGAGTGAAGGTGTTTGTGGTTTTGCTGGTTTGGATCAGTCCTTTACTTGCGTTTGCCCCAATGGGATTAACACCACCATCAATTGCTTTGGCCGAGGTAATTAATTAATTCTGTATGGGGACCTTTTTTTATGTATTTTTATTAGTTTTTTTTTTTTTTTTTTTTTTTTTTTTTTTTTTTTTTTTTTTTTTTTTTTTTTTTTTTTTTTCGTGTTGAGTAATTCTACAATCAAAATGATGAGTGGACCTACAGAAGTCTTTTTCATTAGTTGGAATTCCACTATTTTTCCGCTACTACATTTGATTGCACGTCGCATACTTGTATTACATGACCAATTCTGACATGAATTATTATTTTTTTTTTATCTTTAAAATTTTATTTTTGTGGTATGTTACAATCAAAATGATGAGTGGACCTACAGAAGTCTTTTTCATTAGTTGGAATTCCACTATTTTTCCGCTACTACATTTGATTGCACGTCGCATACTTGTACTACATGACCAATTCTGACATGAATTATTATTATTTTTTTTATCTTTAAAATTTTATTTTTGTGGTATGTTTTTGATATGAGTAGGGTATGCTTGGAGCGGAGCAACGGGCCTAAAAGTTGAAATCAAGAAAACTATTGCAGGTACATTTGCAACTCGGAAAATTGCCTTTTTTGACTCTTTTTACTCCATGTTCACCACTTTTTTCAACACAACCCGTTATTTGCTGATTCTTTTTTTATTTTTTGACTATGCAGACTTTCCAATGACCTTTCTTTTCATCCAACTATGATGAACTTTTTTTTGTTTTTGTTTTTTGGTGAACAAGCATTCATGTGTTGATCTTTACTTCTCTTGTATACACTGTGACTTCAGAATGACCATTTACTTTTACAATCGACGTCCTATTAAAGGAATACCTGAAAAACAAAAGTGCTGTTAAA
>NW_010358777.1:18189-55689 GCF_000414095.1 Morus notabilis | reverse complement strand
GCTGCGGATATATCTGCCAAGGTACTTGCACAATATTCTCACCCTTGGATGACAGCCCTGAAATATTGTATGAAATTGCCAGTACTGACCGTTAAGTTTCTTTCTAAAAGGAAGGAAGTCAAGAGACATTGGCAACAATGTCTGGCATGGCGGTGGGTATGCTTCTTGCTCGGGTTACTATGGGAAATCCATATGCTATTTGGTTTTCTTTTTTGGCTCTCACCATGTTCCATATGTACGGTAAGTTTTGCTACTACCGTGTCTAATATGGAGATATTAGTTAGACAATAAAAATGCTCTGATATCTAGAGAATCTGCGGGCACCACCAGATTTTTCCTGTTCATGTAGAGGAATAAAAGATTGATAATTCAATGGGTTCATTTTGGTCGTTTGAAATAATTGCATCAGAGAGGAAGAGATGGATGGACAGCTGGAGGGATATGGGTTTGGAAGGAAGGAAATAGTTTCATGTCGGGAAATAAATACAATCCTATTTTCAGCCTTTCCCGGGGAAATTTTTATATATTTTTCCACCCAAAGGTGATCGTGATATGTGGATTCAAAAACTATGGCTTATATTAATTTGATTATGTGATTGTTTTCATGTATGCAGCGAACTACAAGGCTGTTCAGTGCCTTGCGCTGAATTCACTGAACCCTCAAAGGAGCTCAATTCTTTTGCAGCATTTCATGGAGACTGGCCAAGGTAATGCAATTGACCTTTAAACATTTGTCCCTAAAGCCTAAAATCCTTTTTTGCTGCTCCAGTTTGTCATTAACTTGAGATCAACCGCATATTCCCTCAGTGCATATAACTTTAATGCTCTGCATCTGAATGTTCTTCCAGTTCTCTCCCCTGAACAGGTATCTAAGAGGGAGCATATTTTACCCGTATGGACATCTTTACAGAGCTCAAAGAATTCCAAACTAATACATACGCGAGTACGCTTAGGCGTGAGGGTCTCTTCACTTAGTCGCCTGGAACTGTGAGTTTTTAGGCATGTTTTTCTTTTTGTCTCATACATGTAGGTTCTTTGGAGTATTAGGATGTTTTTGACGTCCTAAACATGTATTCTTTGAAGAACAATGATGTTCTTTGTAGCATTTTTGCAACCATGGTTGAGGACACTCCCTACTATTTGGATCACTATTTCTCTGTCAAAGCATTCAGGATTATGGGCATCACTTGGGTTTTTTTTTTTTTTTTTTTTTTTGTTAATGCTTAATATAGTATTTTCTGTCGACTGACAATTTGATTAATTTTGAGCAGGAAGGGCCTGTTGCATTACGCAGGATCTCATTACAGAAAAGGTTAGCTTTTTACTTAACTCATACCACCCTCAACGAAGAAATTTCAACCACTGACCTCTTGCTGCTTTTCATTCTCTTTGTTGGTCTTTTCAGCAAAGTACTTACTAGTAGAAAGGAATGGAATTATCAGTGTCATTATGCACAAGGATTCTACTGCTGCAGACGTTTTGCAGTCATTTGTCCATGCTCACGTTATGGAAACTCTCACGGATAAGAACAATTCTGTGCATACCGAAAGCCAATCATGGATGGATGGAAATTATGAAGTTTTTCTTCAGAAGGTACTTTGAGCGCTTTTTCCTACTACTGGATTTGCAACAATCCAACAGTTAAAAAGTGAATCTAATTATTTGAATGAAGAGCAAATAAATGCTATGTGAACGTGAAGAAAAACGTGAGAACTATTTTTCTTATTTAGATCAGAGAACTAGTACACATATATACACGGTGGAAGAAGAAAATATCTAGGAGACTCACGGTTCTGTTCCTAAAATTCAGGAAACAGAAACCAAAGAGAAGATCACGGAGGATCTTATCTTTTATTCTAACTAACACCCCTAAATACAATAAGTAACAATTAAATCCTAACTTTGAATAATTATTTTCAACAGAACCCTAAAGTATGTTCCTGTTAGTTGGGAGAACCCGCTACCTTTTTTATCTCGACAGGCACAATTTAACAATTCCGATTCTAGTTTGAAAGAGATGACAGTTACGAGTATGTACTTTTTGTTTCCTTATCTTTCTTTTTCTCCTTTACATTGCAGCTGAAGTTATCAGGTTGGAAAACAGAACGTCTTTTGTCACCCTCAATCAGTTGGAAAGCAAATTGGAGCTATGAGCCACTAGATGAGAAGCTTGACTAGGGACTATGCAGTGCATTATCATACATTTGAATGTGGTGTATATAACGTACAATGGAGAACACACGCACACGCACAAAAGGGAAAGTGAGGGAGGAGATGAAGGAGAAGGGTCGAAGAGGGTGAAGACAAGAGGACCCACAAGAAAACTAATGTTTGGACTTTTGAGATTTAAGTGTTTAAGATTTTTTTTCCTCTTTTTTTTTATAAAAAAAAATCAAGTCTAAGTTGTGTTAAGACCACTCTCTCTTCTTTGTTTTAGCATAGTTTAAAATTATGTGTTAAAAAAAAAAAAAGGAGGTAGAACATCTGTTTCTAGTTTCTACCACAGTTTATTTATATTTAATATATAATTTCAGTTCCTATATTATATTTTGATGTTGCGACTGTTGTATTTGGAAATGTATCATGCAAAATTTAATAAAATAAAATAACAGAAGTTTCATTACTAATTTCCTAATATTCCTAATTTCAACACAAGTAAGCCTCAGTTTAATCTCTCTACCTCTTATCTCTTTCAATGCTCTGAAGGTTCATTTGAGAGTACTAAACAAATCTATTTGTGTGAGTGAAATGGTCTGAGGCTGTATTTAAGTGCTATTGGGGTTGGAAAGAAATCAGCCACTGTTATTTGTGCTACTTTCAGGTAATAGACCTTTATGTGCTCTAAGAAGGAAAAGACTAAGCTTTGTTGAGATAATAAGATTACAATGAATTTTAAATGCCCGAATGAGGATTGTTTTTTTTTTTTTTTTTTTTTTTTTTTTTTTTCAATACTGGAATTGTTGTAGTGGTTTTTGAGACTTATGCTTGGAGGTATTTTATCCACATTCTCCAGGTGGACATTGTAGTTGTGTTTCTCATTACTGATCTTTATTGTTGTTGTTCATATGGATCCATATTTAAAATGGTAAATTATTGGTTACTTTTATCCAGCTTCTATACAGATGGAATTATCGGGTTGTCTACTGCTGCAGACATTTTGCATTCATTCGTTCATGCTCATTTTATGGAAACGCACGCGGGTAAGAACAGTTCTTTTTGTTTCCTTATCTTACTTTTTCTTCTTTATATTGCAGCTGAAGCTATCAGCTTGGAAAAGAGATCATCTTTTGTCACCCCCAATTCTCAAATCAGTTGGAAGGCAAATCGGATTGCTTTTGGCAACAATGCCATTGATTCGTCAACATAAATTTTGCACACAACATTATTTAGAGTTTCCATATAACTCCTTAAAAATTAAACATATTTAATTATATAAATTATGATATATTAATATACCTAATAATAATTCTTTATAATTAATCATGTCATTAAAAATTTTAAATACTCAATTTTAAAAATGTACTTACTTTTACTTTTTCTTTTAAACACCTTTTAATGTGCATTTTTAAATTTTTTTTTTATCTTTATCTCTATCTTTTTTTTTCTTTCTCTCCTTTCCTTTTCTCTCTCTTCTTTTTTTTTTCTTTTCTTTTTTTTCTTTTCTTTTCTTTTTTTTCTTCTCCTTTCCCTCTTCTCCTTTCCCGCGGCACCTCTCTCTTTCTCTCCTTTCTTTCTTTTTCTCTTCTTTCTCTCTCGGTCTCTCCTCTGCTCCCTTTCACCGGCGTCCTTCTCTCTCTCTTGCTCTCCCTTTCTCTCACTTCTCTCTCTTTCTCGGTGTCTCTACCGAAGCAAAGAAGGCAAAAAGAGAGAGAGAAATAGAGGGAAAACGAGACCCATTAATTTAAGATACAAATTTCCTAAAAAATCACACTTGAATTTGAATTTATAATTTTGGTTAGATTTAATAAATTTTAAGTTAAGGCTTAGATTTAGACAAATTGTTGTTGGAATCAGATTGAATTTAGAGGTTCTCAATATTGAACTTGTTGAGGTGATTGGAAACTGATTTTAATGATTTCTTGAGGAATTGTTTTGAAATTGAACTTAAATTACAGATTTGACATTTTTCATATTTCTGTTGGCATGCTGTTAAAATTTCTTTAAAAACTCGTTTTTAAGTCCAAATTCAAAGGGGGAAACCAAACTAAATTTTAATTTTAAAAAACCCCAAATTGAATTGTGAAGTTGTTTGTTAAACTTAGATTGAGTCAAAGCACACTAATAGGAAGTAATTAGACATGATTAAACTTGATTTGTTTTAAGAATGAAAATTATATCCTAAAACGTTACTTTTGTGATAAAGCTGGTGGAGAATATCAAGTACTGAAGCTTTAAGAAAAGCGGATACTAGAGTAACGAGAAGCTAGCCACAAGTTTGATATCTGAGAGGTAGGATATTCTTATCTATATCCTTAATAGCCTTATTTTAAATGATTTCGGCTTATGTAAACGTTTTGAAAATGATTTTGAGAAAATAGCATGACTTATGTTATTAAACCATCATTGTGTTAAATGAGGTTTTGAGAAATATATTTTATAAAGAAAATTAGTTTAAGAAAATAGCATGAATAATGCTATCGAATTCTTAATGAACTAAATTAAGGTTTTAACACATATTTTCTTAAAATGAGATATTTTAGAAATGATAAAACGCTAATGGCCTAGAAAACGGGATATGGAGATCGTATCCTTGGGGGCAGGTCCCGAAACCCGAATGGGCCACTACGGTGGTGAATTATGGCTTAGCGATGCTGTAAGTAATTTATCATTAAATTATTTGTTGATGCATGAAACTGGAACTTTAAGATTTATTTCCTTTCTTTAAAGGATGATTGGTTCCATATGATATGTTCGGACCGTACGCACTTTTCTTTATAAAATTTTACTAAATATATCCTACTGAGCCACTTCTTGATTAGTGGTGATATCATAACTTTGCAATATGCTCATTATTAAGTTATTTTGCGACTGTTACTATGCAAGTATATTTTCTCAGAAGAATTCGGTTCCGGGTGTATGTTTTCAGACTGTGAGCATTTTTAATTAAAATAATTTTATAAAATTATATCTTACTAGGCTTTCTGCTCACTTTTACTAGTATATTTTCAATGTTTTAAACTTCCTCAAAGTTAACGGTTTAGCTTTACAGCATGGTAAGTAGATGCCAATGGATTGAAGGCTCCGGCTTAGAAGTGGTTCGTGTACTTTGAACGCGCGAGATTCGAAGTGGTAATTTACAATTTTTAAATTCTTAAATGTACAGTATTTTTGTATATAAACTGTATTAGTCGACATTGTTCCAGAATTGTACTATTTTTCTTAGATCGATAAACTGTTTTAAATATTATTTGTAAAAAGAAAGACTCTGGAGCAATATATTTTAATATTTATGTACTTATTTTCATAGTTTTCGTTAATCAATCCATTTTAATTAAGTTGTTAATTAATCTCGTTTAATTAAATTTAATTCTTCTAATAATTACGGTCTCATCTTTGAGGTCGTGACATTCCACGTGAACACATCATGCCTTGAGCATTGACATGTTTTTTTTTTTTTTTTTTTTAATTTGGTTTACTTGTTTTTAATAAATTTTTGCCTACTTTTTTTTTTTTTTGAAGTGCTTCCCCTACTTTTTCTTGAAGAAAAGTTAACATCAAAAGGACTAGCCTCTAATACTATTCCATAATAATAACATGGACAAAAATGCAATGTTGTTGTTGTTGTTTGTTTTTTTTTTTTTTTTTTTTTTTAAATAAAAATGCAAATGTTCTAAATCCACATATCTGCACAAAATCATCCAGAAAGTTTGAAAAAAAAAAAAAGGCATCTTGATGCGACTGTTTGGCAACTTATCCCTTCACCCTTGCGGTAAATGCCTGCTCTTTTCAGCATATGAGCTTTAATGCCTTGAACCCAGAAAAGGAAAAGTACAGACTTGTTTGCAGCTGTATGTACTTATTTACGATGCCCTGATGATGCCATGAGAACACCAACAGCAACAATAAACATAGACAACATGCTGATCAGCAATATGCATGTTCTTCTTGACGATTTTCTGTACTCTCCAAACAGAAGAATCCCCCAAAAAGTGCTCACAAGTGGAAGTGCCTGCCATTACCACACCCAAAAAAAAAAAAAATAAAAAATAAAACCCCAAATTAGTAGTGAACAAGAATTTATTTCATTCCAAACTCGCATAAACGAGTTTACCCACGCGAGAATTATGTGTTTGAGTTCGAATCCAAATCCTCTACCCAATTTACTTGTCTCATTTCTCATCCGAACAACATTATTGCAGTAGTCTAATGAGCTAATAGGACGTGAAATAAGGCGGAAAAACTGGACAAGGGATGTGTACTGTATCCAAGCCAACCTGAACAGCGTCTGCCGCGGCATAGCCTGCGGCTTGCCCTCCCATGAACTGGAGCCCATTGCCGAACCCGCAGAGAAGGCCAGCCAAAAAAGCCCAGCCTCTGCCATTCCAGTCATTTAGATAAGCCTTGAATGATGTTTTTGGTAAGTTAAGCACAGGGTAGTAAAGGAAGGTGATGTTGAGGATGATGGCAAGGACGAAACAAGACACCGAGAAGTAAAAGAATGCCGTGTAGACGACCAAGTGAGGAACCCCATCGTTCAAGGTGTGCCATTGATCATTTGTTGCCAAGTTGAATGCTGGTGAGAAGAGAGAGAAGCAAACACCGGCAAAGAAGGTTATGGCCAGTCCAATGAAAGTGCTTTTCCCAAACACCTGCAGAGAAAATCATGATCACTTTATTGATCGAGATTAACAAATAATGTTAAAAGAGAGAGATCAGTGAATGAATTGGGAACCAACTTTAATTGCTCTCCTTTTCTCAAGCTGCACAAGGAACTCTGCGGTCCCATGTTTTGCCTTCGTGGAAGAGACCGTGCCATATTCCAGATCTTCTAACCCAAATGAGAATGGCCAATGTTGAGGGAAAAGATAAGACCTACTAGTTTATAAAACCATGGCTATATAGTAAAGAAGATTAGAGGTCCAGAGAGAATCTTACCCTTTTCTGCAAATGTAGAGACTTGTAAATCTCTGTCGAAAATCAAATTTGGAAAGAGCATCAATATCCAAAAATCATGGCACGGATAGGATGTAAGATATCACTAGAAAGTTTTTTAAAATGGATGAAAATTAGTTAAACAACTATCACAAATCACAATGAAAAGTAAATACTAAGTAGAGGAATAGACTCAGATTATGGTGTAGTATTTTGTGAGACATGATTACCATCTTTTCTTAATTAGAGTTCAAATGGTTCTCCTCAATGTCAGTGGAGAACATGGCACGTCAAACATAAAAATGTAATGAAATATGCACCACTCAGTATCATTGATACTTTTGTTTTTTTTTTTTTTATCATGTGAAGAGTAAAGAGGAAACAGGAAAATGAAAAGAAATCTATGGAAAATATGACCAACTTTTGTTGGACTCAAGATTCCATCACCCAAAAATAAATCAAAAGTGAAACCAGAAGAACAAACATTTCTCCTCTAACCATTACTTCTTAATGAACAAATATAAACAAAAGAATCATACGTTTCCCCTTCCTTCTGTTCAGATGCCAAATTTTGAAGCTTTGCTTTATTATCAGCTGCAT
This sequence comes from Morus notabilis, assembly GCF_000414095.1. Lineage (NCBI taxonomy): Eukaryota > Viridiplantae > Streptophyta > Magnoliopsida > Rosales > Moraceae > Morus > Morus notabilis. The sequence goes on along the minus strand of NW_010358777.1, from coordinate 47,997 downwards.
TTGATGGGTGGACGGCAGAGGCAAGACACACCGCGATCAAGAAGCAACCAACCCCAGGGAAAAGGATCTCAGCTCTATTAATTTTATCATCCAAAAAGTAGTTCAAGGTTGTTCCTGTTACAGAACCAGAAATTCAGTAACTCACTAGTACAAAACTTGACATAGACATCCAAAAAAGAACTGGCATCAATAGAAAAAAAAACACAGAAGCTTAAAATGATATAAGTATAGATATATTTTTAAGAGTGAGAGGAACCTATGACAACTGTTACGCTTGAAGTGATCACTTCAGTAACTGATAAACCAACAAAAGCCCAAGCATACTGAGTGGAGAGATTTCCAAGGCTAAGGACCACCCCTCCTCCCATTGCAAACATCACAGATGGCCAATTGTACTGCCCCAAATCACCCAATTACACAAGGAAACAAAACACCATCCAAAAAAAAAAAAAAAATTCAAATTAGAAACTCAAAAAGGAGTGATTGGAAACTGACCTGAGAGAGTTGGGTTAGGAAATTGGGCTTGTCAGGCGTGCTCTCGCCAATCTGGCCGAACGTAAACGCGATGAGCACAGCGGCCAAGAGATTGGTGATGGAGTAATCAAGGTAGGTGTGCTGAGGCAGCCTGCCTCTTCTTTCCAAAAGGGTCAAGATGGCAGGCCATGTGCCCAAGAAGAAGAGGGCAAGAAGCATACAGGCTACGGCGCCTCCTTTGCTCTCCACCAGATACATTCTCAGCCCACTCTCAGTTTGTGGTAAAGTACTGAAGAAGATTGTATCAAAAAGATCCTGCAAAAGGAGGAAAAAACACAATAATGTTAACACATCTCCATCAATTGAACTTGTACAAAAAAAAAATATATATATATATATGATAATAATAGTAAAATAAAAAATAAAACAAAATTTAGAACATTATTGGGTTTCCATATTACATTCGAGAAAATAAGGAATAATACTAGAAACCATTAACATGTGAATAATTGGGTGAAAAGTCTTCAATGCAAACATTATCAGCAAAATAGTGAATATCCAATCAATCATAAAAAGAGACGTCAGATTGGCACAACAAAACAAGCTCCCAAAAGTTGGGGATTCACATTCTACAGAACAACAAATACATACCATAACAAAGCAAAATCCTTTACTCAGAATCAACCCCAAACAAAGAATAAAGTTATAGTTAGAAAACAAAAGAACAGAAAACCTTTTAAAGTGTTCAACGACATACGTAGGACATAATAAATTATCAGAAAAAAGAAACAAACAAACAGAAGAACAGAATACCTTTTAAAGTGATCAACCCAAAAATCGTTGGAACCCCACAATGGAAAATGAAAAATACGCAAGTAGGCCACACTTCCAAGTCCCACGTGAAAATCAACACTTAATCAAAGTTTGGAACTTTTTAAACACTCTCTTTACAGCACAAAAAAAAAGTACTTTTTTTTTTGTGAGTAGAAGCAGATCATGAAACTGAGGGAAACCCAAAAGCCATAACAGAAAAAGGTTCCGAGATATAAAGCGTTGACGAGAGTTTTGTGATAACTACCAAATGGATTCCAATAATTTTGTTAAATGGGTTTTGCTTAACTGGTGGAATCTTGAATTGGGATTCTTTCAGATCCAGCTTTGATTTGCTTGTTCCGCGTACCATTCGATACTCTTTTTCAACCCCCCACGTAACTTGGGCCGTCATCACATTAAATTCTGTTTTTTGGTTTTTTAGGAATCCACTTCACTTGTTAACGATTGGTTTTTACTGGTAGTTTTAAGTCAAATATCTCACGAGAGATTGATGTGACTTTCTTCGCTTATTGTAGCCTCTTGAAAATTTGAACACACGTATAGATTAGGTTTTATTTGAGGACTTTTGACATAATAAAATAATAATTGAATTATTTTCTCCTAAAATATATATTTTGTTTTAAAATACACCCTAATATTTTAAAATGGTTCAAAACATTTTCAATTTATAAAAAATAAGTTAATTCACTTCGCTAATTTGAGTTTAGAATTCAAATTTTTCTACAGTAAAAAGTTCTCACAAACAATTACATCTAACTTTTTTATTACAGTAAAAAACTCTCACATAAAATCACGTCTTAACTTAAATTCTAAACTCGAATCAGCGAAGTGAACGAGACAACCCCTTCATCTACTTCCATCTATAACCCTAATAGAACGCTGACATGGCACTCATATTAAAACATAAAACATCTTAAATTTAATTAAAAATAAATGATTAGGAATATAATTATCAATTCAAAAAAAAAAAAAACATCGTCTTCTTCCCTCTCACTTCTCATACAGACCTATAGAATTGAAATCAACTAATTATTTTTAAAAAACCCCGCAAAAGAACAAAAAAAAAAGTCTCGTCTTCTTCGCCTTCACCTCTCATACAAACCAAAATCCATAGGCTGAAATATCTAACAATAAGAACAACAGATCCAATTTTTAAACAAAAATAAAAAAAAAATCAAATTAACCTCATTTAAACATCTCAAAATTTAGAAATGCACAATTAAACAAACCAAATCTTAAAAAAAAAAAAAAAAAAGGACCAGATCTGTAAACGAAAACACAAACCATATCTGCAAAAGAAAAAACAAACGGGATCTGTAAAAGAAAAAAAAAATCACTCTTCCTCCCTCCTTCACTTCCTCGACTCCTTAGAATCATCAGAGCTCTGCGCTGTCATCAATGGCCAAATCTGGACTCCCCAAGGACGACGCCGTAAAGAAGATTAAGTCTGAGGGAATGCCTCTTGACTGTGTTCAACATCTTGTCGGTGCACTGGACTGTGGAGGCAAGCGACTTGATCGTCGCTAGAAAAGGGACTATGCCGTTGGGGGTGGAGGCCGGTTATGTTTTATGTTTTCAAATGAGTAGCATGTAAAGCGTTCCGTTAGGGAGTATTTTGACCTATTTTGTATAAATTGAGTGTTTTGAATCATTTTAAATAATCGGAGGGTATTTCGTCCGCCTTCACGATAATACAAGGCATGTTCTTTTGCCTAAAAAAATTTTAAAAAAAGACAATTTAAATTTAAATTTTATTTAAGTTCACGTTCTTTTAAGTTTCAATTTTACTTAACTTTATTCGAGTTACAACTTCAACTCAAGTTATAACTCAAATTCAACTCAAAAACTACACTCAAGTTACACTCTAAAAGAACAACACTATAGTAACTCACTAACCATAAGCTGTAATTGAAACACTCTCTTTTCTATTTTAAAACATGATATGTACTTTATGAGCATTTATGAAAATAATCCAATAACGATAATAGTAAATACTCATGGAAGCAATATGTCTTATACAAGATTTATGGTAATTTGTCAAAACTACTTTTTAAATAGAAATGATTAAGGTCTCGTTCATTTTACCGATTTGAGTTTTCAGTTTTAGATTTTTATAGTAAAAAGCTCTCAAAAAATATCACATTTAATTTTTTCTGCTACAGTGAAAAGCTTTCAGAAAATATCACATCTCAGCTCAAATTAAAAACTCGAATCTGCGAAGTAAACGAGGCATGCGTGGGAAACTATTATACATTATCCCCATGTAAATGTGGCGATGTCTGGTTTACCAAAAAATATACCATAGTTTTGGTTTATATTTTTTTTAGGATATGTTCATTTCAGAACTCAATTTATAATTTGAATTATGATTTGAGTTGTGTATGTGAAAGAAAAATACTGTAATAAAAAAATTAAATTTAAATTTTTGTAAAAAAAATTACTGTAATAATAAAATATAAGTTGTGATTTGAGTTGTAAAATAAATAAAGACTTAAGAAAAAATCATATGGCAGAGGTAATTAGATATTTAAATTCACACCTTTTTTTTTTCTTCGGGCCCAATGAGGTAAATAAAAAAGGTCTGCATTTAAAAAAAATCATGTCACAGTCATTGTTTAATGATATTTTTTAACGGTTTATTTACGGAAGGTCACACGCAAAGTAAATTTAAAATTTGATGCACTTGTAACTTCATTTTAAGGTGTAGAATTTAAATCTCTCATTTTAAATTCAAAAAAGAAAAAAAAATACGAGTTACTCTCATAATTATTTTCTGGTCCATAGTTATTTAAGTTGAGAAGTTAGCTTCTCACACAAATTGGGTGACAGGTGTAAACTTGACCGAATATTCTGAGCTAGTAAAAACATTAACGTCTGTACTAAAGTTTGGTCATTAATTGTATTTTTAAGGAAATTTGACAAATCTATCCATACAATACTAAATGCTCCTAATTAAAAACATCATCTAACTATAGAACTGACAAAACAATTAAATTCCAAACATTTTAGGAAATTCAATAGTTTCGGATTGATATATGTTGACGGTTAAAATTAGTCAATAAATTTATAACGAGTTTTTTGGTGATTTATGAATTGATTAGGGATAAGATTCGTGGACTCAAAAGAAGAATAACACCGGTAATTATAGTGGTTTACTCTAATATAGAGCTACGTCCACTGAGAGGGTTTTTTAATATTCTTGGTAGAAATTATAAATTATGAGGAGAGAGGTGTTCAAGAATCTGAATCCCTCTCAGGCCATTCTCCTTGCATATATACATCATGTTGCTTCTGCCAATTATCAATTATTTAATCAAATCTCGTGCTATCTTCATCATACTCCGGAACAGTAGTCTCTGATCACCAAGATTTCAGCCAGTCTGCCTGACTTTCTCCACCGACTTCACCACCTACTTTGCATGCATTTAATGCACGTCAAATCTTTGTACAGTTGTACTTCAGTCTAGACGTGGGTGAGTTCGTCGCCTTTAGCTCTTTCAAAGCAGTCTTCGCTCATGGCCAGTAAAGCATTCGTCTCCGTGTCGTGACATTTGTTCCCTCTAGTCGACCCCTTCAACGGAGTTATTTAATCGTTAAGGGTTAGCGTCCATAAAGTGCGCTCTACTACCACTCCATACCTTTTGGTCTCAATTTTGTATGCTTTAATCGCGCCACGTGGCACACAGCTATTACCTCATGTGGGGTTTAAGATTTTACCCCACAACAATATACATCTTTTCCTAATCTAGAATGCCTTTTTTGTTATTGTTGTTATTATCATTATCATTTTGCCTAGTAATAACGCCTATTTTGTAACTGCACAAACTAATGACTCCTGATTACAGTTTTTTTGGGTTGTGGGGTGCGTGTCGTTTTAATATTTTTGTACCTTCTGTTTTTTGATTGTCGGGTTTACGTTTATGGTGTGTCGTCCTTTAATGTTGGTTTCAGAGTGTTCTCGTTTATGTTTGTCGATATTGGTGGTGTCATTTCTGTTGTTTTGTTTTGGATTGATGTCAATTCAAGTTTTTGTGGTTTGGATGTTGTTGTCGTTTCTTAACGTTGGAGTTTATGTTGTGTCGTTTGATGTGTTCTTTTTTCTTTTTTTCCTTTTCATGTTGTCGTTATTTACTTTTCTGTCTTTTTTCATGCATTAGCGTCATTTTTATATGCTTTTTTCTTTTTCACAGGCTTATGTTGTTCTCTGAACATTTTATTGGTTGAAAATGATCGTTGGTTTTTTAAGTTGATGTTTGTCCGTGTCGTTTTATATTGTCATATTTCTAGGTTGTTCGTTTTCTTTTACTTGGAGATAGAGATAGTTGCTGATTTTTGAGGTTGATGTTTATGTTGTGTCTTTCTTATATGTTTTCCGCTTTTTATGTTCTTTCCAATAGTTGAGGTTGATGTTTGTGTTGTGTCGTTTTTATAAGGTTTCTTTTTTTTATGGTCTTTTAACAGTTCAGACTTATGTCGTCTCATTTTTCCGTTTTGATTTCAGTTTCTTTTCTATGCTTTTCTTTCTTTTTTTTTTTTTTGAAAGCTTTTCTCGTTTTCTAGTTGATATGTTTTCCTAAAATATTTTTTTTAATAATTATTATTGTTTGAATATTGTTGTCGTTTTTGAGGTTGACGTTTTTTTTATATGGTTGTCGCGTTCAATATTGTTTCGAGATTGCTGTCGTTTATGTTGTCGTTTCATGTTAAGTGTTAACTATGATGACTGTGTCGTACTTTGAAGGTTTTTTTTTTCTTGCCTTTTGAAGGTGGTTGTCATTTTTCCAGGTTCAGTTTTCACGTTGCTTCATGTGTTCTAGTCTATTTTGTGTCGTTTTTAAATTGATGTTGTTAAGGTCGTTGACTCTTTGCTGCTTTTCATGTAATTTGCGTATTTGACTTCATGTCGTTTTCAAAGTTTCTTTGTGGTTGTCGTTTCTAGATGTTATTGCTCTAGGTTTATTGTCACCGATCCTATATTTAAAAATTTGCTGCAGTTCTAATTTAATAGTCAACATACATCAATAAATGAACCATAATTTTCAAGATTTTTACACAAATGCATCCCGCAAATTTTTCGTTTTCAAGTTCCACCCTGAAACTTTTTAAGTTCAACATTATTTTATGCCCGTTATTGATTGGACCGCATTGGCATATTGTTAAGGATTGTAAAATTTAAGGTCTAAATGCTACAATTAAAATATGGGGATGCAACATGCAAATGAAGGTGAGTGCAATTTACTCAAAATGTAGATCAAGTCCCTCAAACAACTTCCAAATTCACCTCTAAACCAACGTTTCCTCAGTGGCTCAATCCATGACTCGAGTGCACCATCTTCATCTCAACCTTTTCGACGAGATGGCACTGGTTCTCATCTTGTTCCGCTACTGTTCAACGGTGGACCGGTTTGAAGACGATAAATAATATAGACGACTAATGAGGTAAAAGATTCAAATACTCGTGCAAATGGAGCTATTTTCAAATAATTGTTTACAAAACTATATGAGACAGAATTTAAGAAACGAAAACAAAACATAGACAAAGTTTGGCTAATCAAAAGCACAGGAGAAATACATCATACGGATATTCAACTTGACAAACATTACATTCTCACACAAGTTCATTCTATGATTGCCAATTTGCCACCAAAAAACAAGCCGAGAGATTGACCATTGAAAAACTTAACTGTACTCAACAGACATGAAGAGATTAAGCAACTTCTATGTTACGTTCTTTAGACAGCTTTCTGGAAAATTCTTGTAGGTAGTTCCCCAACAATCGTTGATCAAAGACCATATTGGGCACCTGCAAAGCAAAGCTATTCAGTTAATCTTGGGGAGAGAGAGAGAGAGAGAGAGGACAGGAGGGAGCATCAAAACCTTTTCTCCAAAGAAAATTTTGGTATTATTTGCTATAGCTTCAATAAATCTAAGCTCAAGAAATTGTGGCGTAAGCTTCAACTTGTTTGCTTCTGCTTCTTTGATTACTCTGTAATTAGGATGGGTAATACCATTAGTTATTTATATCATACTTCCTATTCATATGCTATCACCAAACAACAACAAAAAAGAACGCAATTATCACCGGTAAAAGTCCGCATCTGCAAGGCTCTTTTCCCGAGCTAGATACATCCGGTTCTCAATTTCTTGCTGCTTCCGAGCACTTTCCTTTTCCATCAACTTTTGTTCCATGAGAATCTTACTGACACCAGCATTCTTCTCAGCCTCGCTAATAGCCATCTTCTTCGTGGTCTCGGACTCTTTCTCAACCACTCTCTGTCTCTCTATAGCAATCAAAACCTATATGGTCAAACCAACACAGATCAAGAAATGACATTATTGGTTCGCAACTGTAGGCAAAGGTTAATGGTATGTCCAATTATCCTTTCTTTGTGGGATAACATATATATTCTACATTTAACATTGAAACCAATGGAAAAATAAAATTGAAACTCCCATGGGACTTAAGCTCACTGGTCTAATTTGGGAATGCAATAGTCCAAGAGGCAACTTTGAATTTTGAAATATGTATATTCATAAAGTTGGAACTGGAACTATATGAAATATAAATAAAATTCTTCTTTCCTTTTTTAAAAAACAAATGTACCTTGGTACGTTCTTCCTCCATTTGTACAAAATTTCGTCTTATACTCTCTGGTATAGTTGGCTTTGTGACGCGAACGCTAATTATTTCAATACCTGGAGCATAACGCGTGCAATCACCCTGAAGAGCATCTTTCATCTTTTCATCAATCTGGCAATATTGCATGCACCATTTGTCAGTCTAAATCTTTGTCAAGGAAAGATTTCAAACAATTAAAAGGAATTTTTCATATCAAAGAAAAAGCGCAGTTTCACAAAAGGAAGTAAGAGTATCACAAAAGTCGGAAGCTTTACACGTGTATATAACAGCACACACCTTACTGCCCCTTTGTACACAGAGAACACCAGAAGACATGATAAGGGAAGAAAATTTTAATGTTTTCAAAATTAAACTAACATAAACTTGCTAGCCTCCAAAGGAGACAATAAAACAAAAGAAAAGGAATTGTTTACTCGGTGACTATCTACAGTGAGAAAGATGCGTCTGTTGTAAATGTCAAAGTAAATGTCCACATTATCATCATAATACTCATAAACAATCTTCAGTGAGCAGTTTTCCTTGCCTGATCGAATACATCAATATAGACATCTTGAAGAGTATGAGAGCTGCAGAACTGATTAATCTCATGATGAATTTTGTCATATATCCATGTGTTGTCGTAGTTCACCCCGTAATTTAAGAGTGTCTCATGTACGTAATCCTTACGAAGCCGGTTAACAACCTGAAGAAAGCATTCCAATCAGTACTTAAAGAGAGAAAATGTTAAAACCTCGGTCAGACTTCTTGTCAGAAAAGGAGTAAAACCTGACAGGCATACCTCTATCTTCTCGAAAGTGATCATGACACCTCCTTTGGTACCACAAGGAATATCCCTCACCTGCATTTTTTTTTATTTTTTTGAGAAATATAAAAGTATTAACATTCTGAAATCAAAAGTCTATGAATTCAAGGACTTGAGAAGCAACTTTACTTGATCTGTCTGAATGGTTACTTGAACAGGCTCATACTGGGTTATCAAAGGCATCTTGACATGAAAACCTGAAGATACTACATGAGCACATGTATGCCAAGAAACAATCGTTTGCAAACTCAGAAGAATGAGAAAAGTACCTGGATCGGTAATTGTCTTCAGAAGGGCACCTCCTCTCCAATACACCCCAACATGACCTTCTGGGACTTGGTGCAAAATGGCTAAGCTATTACTACCACTTAAGGTCGATGACATCGCTATCTATATTTATCAAGATATCCATTTAGCAATGATTCAAGGAATTCCTATATTGTCAACTTTGCTATAATCTTTTGACGAACCATGGAAAATTCATCAAATAGGACTCAATATTCTTTGAACAATTTCAGAGCTTCTAATACCAAAGCCGAGTTCTAAAAGCAAACAAAACAAATTCTAGAAATATTCTTTGAACAATTTCAAGCTTCTAACAGCAAAGCCGAGTTCTAAAAGCAAACAAAAAAAAAGTCTAGAATGTAATGAATAAGAAATTAAAGCAAAAGTATATTCACACCAATGAAGCCTGGAAAACATGCACAAATTTGATTCTTAAGCAAAAATGGAGAACTCTTTAATGGAGAATATAGTGGAGCACAAAAGTATACTTAGAAGTATATTCATAGAAATTAACAACACGAGAGCAGAAACTGTATAACGTAGAAAAACATTGAATTAGATGAAATCTATTATTCAATAAACGAGAAAAATTAAGTATCTATGAGATGGCAATCAATGTAAGTTTCTAAATGAGGAACGCATTAAGAAAAGGATGATTTAGGGGAAAAAAGTTAATAACCCTAGATTTTAACGCAAGCAGGTTGATATTCGGAAAAAAAACGAACGTAATCGAAAACGGAAACCGACATAACAAAGATCAATCGGAGTAACACAATATCCGAAAACAGAACCAAATGGAAACGAAAAAGCGGTAGATTGAACTGATCGATGAAATTGCCGATTCAGACAAAAAGCAAAATCCAAACGGAAACTGCGATGGAGGTTCTTACCACGGCGAAAACACCGATGAATAGCATGAATACTGCAAGACCAGACGATGACTCGCCACTAGTGACCGGCGCCGGCGACGGAGTCGGAGTCGGAGTCGTTGCCGGAGGCCTGGGCAGTTGCTGTTGCTCTTGCTCGTGATTCATGGGAGATTGTACGGAAAGGATCGGATCTCTGACTGCAGTTTCAATATATGTTATATAGTGCTTGGCGCTTTTGCAGTACGCTTTGGCGGTAAGAGGCTAAGATCTTTTTATTTTTTATTTTTTTATTTTATTTTTACTCAATGCTACAGACTGCTTTTTAAATAAAGAGGCATGAGTTAGAATGAATTTTGGGCAGGGTACTTATAAGGAGTTCTTATAAGCAATTTCTCCGATAGCACTAACAAAAACAAACTATCAATTGTTAAATTTATTATATATATACTAGAAGTTGTCTCTATGCATATTTTTTTAATATATTATAATTTTAATTAAATTTAACGTTTATAAATTGACTCTATCAGATGTACTATATATAGCGCAATTTTCATGTAAAATCACGAGAAAATTCCTTACAATTTAGCATTTCCAAACTATGAATATATTTTATTAATAGTTCGTTCAAACACATGCATTACCAATATTATTTATCTGAAAGAACTCCTTGGAAATTTTTCACTCTAACTTTAGCTTTCCTTAGGTAGTTAGGTGCTGAAACATGTACATGGTGTGACATTTTCGGCATAATTTCAGGAAATTTCAGGGATTGATGATTATAGAAAAATGTCTTTCCAATGTGCTTGTACTATTATACATAATACAATGGAAATTGCGATGATATTAAATGCACATTCTGTAATCTTTTGATTTTTCAGTATTCTTCTCCTTTTCCCTTGTTTGTTGCTGATAGAATAAGAAATCAAACCTATAGCAGGTTATAAGTGCGTCAACTTACAATTTCCTATTATTCGCATAGAAAGAGTGGCAGAAACCAACAATAACTATCTAATTACCTCAAATTCCATGTTTTGATATATATATATATATATATATATAATATTATAGGTTTTATTCCTTCCAATTTAACATGTAGTTGATAATATGACAATTATTACAGGGAATATCGACATCGGAGAGTATAATAAAAAAAAGCCTATATATACTGCTATTTTTTGAATAAATATCTGTATTAATGTTTAAATGTATAGATTAATGTTTATCTATATATATATAGTGTCTCATATACATTTAACCCCCTCCTCTGGCCCCAAGTATTAACCTTCTCAGGACTTGTATGAGTGCAATATAGCATGAATGTCTTTTAATGAATTTTTCCTATTGTAAGCAATATAGTTTGAAAAATAACAGAACAAAACAATTAAAATTTATTTTCAAAATTTCATTGGAAATCACTAGTTTTCATTATAAGAGGGCGTCTGAATTTCTAAGCAAAACATATATAGAAAAGTAACCTATTTATAATGAGTAATGTTAGATACACCAATTCAAATCTTAATTTTTGTATACCAACTGATGTGGCATGCGAGTTGACATCTTTTTATTAGTAGATGTCTTTCATTTATTTACATAGTAATATTTTAAACATCCACTAATATAAAAATAACAACTCACATACTGTAACACCCCTAGGTGGCGGTTATGCAATAAGATTAGAAATACGATAGGCAAACGAAAATAAAAATAAAATATAACTCTCAAAATATAAACGACAAGTGCCCATGAGACTTTTAACGAAAAACTCATAATTAAAAATCACAAATCGACAAAACAAAATAAAACTAGAAATCCATAGTACAATGTAGCACCAAATAAAATACTTAAATGATCAAACCATCATCAGTCACATCCATGTCGAAAACAACCCAGTCAGCATCTTACATAACTGAAGAAGAATACTGAAAGAAGGGATAAGTCTCCAATACGTTGCGCACTGTGAGACATCTACTCCTCATCCGAAAGATTACACTGTACACCGCCTGGGAATAAAAAGAGAAAAGGGGTGAGCAGGGAATGCTCAGTAGGAGAACTATTACTCACTTTTAGTTTTATTTATTTTACCGGATTAAAGCTGCATGGTTAGTAGTTTTTATGTTTTATGTATAATGAGTCAGATGATCAGTGTCGGTGAGCTAACCCAATCCGTACGCTCGTGACGAAAAACCTCCGAAGGGCGCGGTGATTCGGAGACACTGGTAGCAAGGAGCTCTATCTCGACATCCCTACCAAATCAGTTCTCGAATTACAGGCAAGGGTGAACTGTCGTTCCAAGCCCTCACCAACACACAACCATTGTACAGTAACCTTAAGGAGTCTCAACCCCGGAGAGCGTCATCACCTCTCCACTCTTTTACCTTTTGGGTTCACACCCAGGGGTGGTGAACGGCCACACCTACTATTAGCACACTATCTCACTATCGTGTCTGGTTTACATTCTCCTAACCATGCTTTTGTGTCAGATTCTAAAATTATGTCAAATCTCTTGGACACGCTGTACACTACAGGTTGGGCCCCCTAATGGTTTTGTTCAAGTCATATCGTATAATAGTAATAAAGAAGTTTAATATACAATTTCATTCTTCTCAAATTTAACAAAATTAATTAAATAAAATAAAATTCCACAAAAGTTAAGTAATAAGACCCCTACCTCAAAACGGATCCCAAAGGGGCTGTGGGCGGCTAGGAATAACTCCCAAGTGTTCTAAACCACAAACAAGTCTCTGTCCCACCAGTCCGCTTCGCCTCGATCCGCGTGCAAATCGGTACCGTACGACTTTTTCAACGAAGTGGAATTGGTTCAAACGGAGGCCGCCATTGCGTTCAGTACGTCGAAACAAGTCGGGATATGGTCTCGGATCATTAATCGAAAGTTGGAAAGTTGAGAAACGAAGCCGCCGCTGGTGGCCGGATTCCAGCGAAGATATCACGATCGGAAGTTTGGGTGTTTTTCAGAACTTTGGCCGGCGAGTGTGGTGTCGCCCGGCGGAGTTGGCGGCTGGAAGACACCAATCCGGACTCAGCTCGACAAGATCTTTCCAACGAGCTGGGAGGTGTTGAAAACGGATGCCGGAATCTCGCCAGACGTGGGTCGATCGTGCGTGGAGAAAGAGAAAAAAAGAGAGAGAAAATGAAGAGAGAGAGGGAAAATGATGGTTTCTAATTGGTGAGGATGAGAGATACACCCAAGTGGCACTAAATAACAGGTTGGGCATGTTGACTGTCAAAATTTTTATTTTTTACCCTCACATTTCTCCTAAATTTGAATTCTAGCCCAGATTTCTAAAATTTTTACGCTTAAGTCCTTAAAAATTACAAATTGACCCCAAATAAATTTAAGATTTTACAACTTCATCCCCCTTAAGAAATTTTATCCTCAAAATTACAATTACAACTGTATTCAGAGTAGATAAATGTACTTTTTCTACATTTCTGACTCAAGCTCCCAAGTAGCTTCCTCATCTCCATGATATTGCCATAGAACTTTTACCAAGGAAATCTCACGATGACGTAGAATCTTAATCTCACGTTTTAAAATCCGAACAAGAAACTCGTCGTAAGTCGTGTCTACCTGGATCAAGACATCTGACCGGTGGCCGAATTCTGGCAAAGCTTCGTTTCTCAGCTTACCGACTTTCGATTGACGATCCGAGACCATATCCCGACTTGTTTCAACGTGCTGAACGCAATGGCAGCCTCCGTTTGAACCAATTCTACTTCATTGAAAAAGTCATACAGTACCGATCGTGGCGAAGCTAACCGATGAGACAGAGACTCGTTCGTGGTTTAGAACACTCGGGAGTTATTCCTAGCCGCCCACATTCCTTCCGGGATGCCGTGTTGTATGAAGCTCACCGTTCTAGGTTTTCCATTCACCTTGGGAGCACTAAAATGTACATGGACTTGAAAAGGCAATACTGGTGGTGTGGAATGAAACACGACGTTGCCAATTTTGTGGCTAAATGTGCAATATGTAAGCAGGTCAAAGCGGATCATCAGAGACCTGGTGGCGAGTTGCAGCCCTTACCTATTCCTGATTGGAAGTGAGACCACATGACAATGGATTTCATCACGGGATTACCTAGAACCCAAGAGGGGTATGATGTTGTATAGGTTGTCGTGAATCGCCTGACGAAGACTGCCCATTTCATTCCTATAAGAGCTGATTATAAGGTTCTCAAGCTGTGTCGATTGTACATCGAGAGGGTAGTCACGTTACACGGTGTCCCTATGTCTATTGTCTCTGATCGTGACGCTCGATTCACCTCCAAGTTTTGGAAAGGATTACATAATGCTTTGGGAACTGAGTTGAGATTTAGCACTGCTTTTCATCCTCAGACTGATGGCCAATCAGAACGGGTCATACAGATTCTTGAAAATATGCTTCGTGCTTGTATTTTGGACTTTGGGGGCAGATGGGGTGAGTACCAACCAAATGCTGAATTTGCCTATAATAACAACTATCATGCTAGCATTGTAATAGATCCATTTGAGGCTCTGTATGTAGACCCTGCAGATCTCTTTTATGTTGGGCTGAGAAAGAGGAACGCATTAATCTTGGGCCTCAGTTTATACGGGAAACGACAGATAGGGTTCAATTTATTCATGATCGCCTCAAAGCTGCTCAGAGTCGACAAAAAAGTTATGCAAATTACCGGAGACAACCGTTGGAGTTTGAGATTGGAGACTTTGTGTTCTTAAAAGTGACCCCAAAACGCGATGTTTCTCATTTTGGTATTCGAGGCAAGCTTGCACCGAGATACACAGGGCCATTTCAGATACTAGAGCGAATTTGACCAATTGTATACCGCCTAGACCTACCATCTCAATTGTCTCATGTTCATAACGTCTTCCATGTGTCGATGCTACGGAAGTACGAACTAGATCCGTCTAAGATAATAACATGGACAGATGTCCCGATCCAGGTAGACACGACTTACGAGGAATTTCCTGTTCGAATTTTAGAACGTGAGATTAAGATTCTGCGTCGTCGTGAGATTTCCTTGGTAAAAGTTTTATGGCAGTATCATAGAGATGAGGAAGCTACTTAGGAGCTTGAGTCAGAGATGCAAAAAAAGTACCTTTATCTACTCTGAATACAGTTGTAATTGTAATTTCGATGATGAAATTTCTTAAGGGGGATGAAGCTGTAAAACCCAAAATTTATTTGGGGTCAATTTGTAATTTTTAAGGACTTAAAGCGTAAAAATTTTAAAAATTTGAACCAGAATTCGAATTTAAGAGAAAAGTGGGGGTCAAAAATAAAGATTTTGACAGTCAGCATACACAACTTGTTATTTAGTGCCACTTGGGCGTATCTCTCATCCTCACCAATCAGAAACCCTTATTTTCCTTCTTTCTCTTCATTTTCCCTCTCTTTCTCCACGCACAGCCGACCCACCTCCGGTGAGATTCTGACGTTCGTTTTCGACACCTCCCGGCTCGTTGGAAAGATCTCATCGAGCTGAGTCCGGATTGGTGTCTTCCAGCCGCCGGACGATACCACACTCGCCGCCCAAAGTTTTAAAAAACACTCAAACTTCCGATCGTGATATCTTCGTCGTCCGGTGTCCGATCGAGGTGATTCTAGTCCCAATAGACTCAAAGCGAAGAGACGAAGAAAACTGTACTAGCAGCACAGCTTGATTCTGACCGGAGTGCCACCGCCCTCGGATCTCCTTCCTCCGGCCGCCGTGAACGACACCGCCCAGCCCATTAGCTTCAGAGGGAGTCAGCGAGTCGTTCTGGGCCACCAGCCGTGGTCACCGCCGCCGCATTGCTAGAAAACGAGCCACCGCCGCCGTGAAAAAAATGGGAGGATGGTTCCGGTGATCTAGCCATTGGATCCTCGTGATCTTGGTGTCAAAATGCTCAGAATCTCACAGGTAATGAAAACCCTCAATCAATTTTGAAGATCCGTGGCTAACAAACAAAAATTCAAATCTCAAAATTCAGCCGGAATTGAGGATCCCGATCCGAGTGGTTAGAGGCCAAATTTAGTAAAATTAACATCACCATTGGATTCAGAACCATCGATTTAGGAGGGGTCCTACCCCAAGTCCGCCGCGGGATTTTTTTTCGGGAAGCTCCACCGTAGCACCGCCGCCGCTGGTGGCCGAATTTCGGCTAAGCTTCGTTTCTAAGCCTAACATAAAGGAGATTTGCAGAGTCTGCCATGCAGAGCCTCAAATGGATTCATTCCAATGCTAGCTTGATAAATGTTATTATAGGCAAATTCAACATTTGGTAGGTACTCACCCCAGCTGCCCCCAAAGTCCAAAATACATGCACGAAGCACATCTTTAAGAATCTGTATGACCCGCTCTGATACCAAAATTTGTAACACCCCTAGGTGGGGGTTATGCAATAAGATTATAAAATATGATGGGCAAACAAAAATAAAAATAAAATATAACTCTCAAAATATAAACGACAAGTGCCCATGAGACTTTTAACGAAAAACTCATAATTAAAAATCACAAATTGACAAAACAAAATAAAACTAGAAATCCACAGTACAATGTAGCACCAAATAAAATACTTAAATGATGCAACCATCATCAGTCACATCCCTATCGAAAACAACCCAGTCATAATCTTACATAACTGAAAAAGAAGACCGAAAGAAGGGATAGGTCTCCAACACGTTGCGCACTGTGAGACGTCTACTCATCGTCCGAAAGATTACACTGTACACCGCCTAGGAATGGGAAGAGAAAAAGGGTGAGCAGGGAATGCTCAATAGGAGAACTATTACTCACGTTTAGTTTTATTTATTTTTCTGGATTACACCTACATGGTTAGTAGTTTTTATGTTTTATGTATAATGAGTCAGATGATCAGTGTCGGTGAGCTAACCCAATCCGTACGCTCGTGACGAAAAACCCCCGAAGGGTGCGGTGATTCAAAGGCACTGATCACAATGAGCTCTATCTCGGTGTCTCTACCAGATTAGTTCTCGAACCACGGGCAAGGGTGAACTGTCGTTCTGAGCCCTCACCAAGATGCAACCACTGTACAGTAACCTTGGGAAGTCTCAACCCCGGAGAGCGTCATCATCTCTAAACTCTTAGCACACTATCTCACTATCGTGTCCGGTTTACATTCTCCTAATCATGTTTTTGTGTCAGATTCTAAAATTATGTCAAATCTCTTGGCCACGTTGTACACTACAGGACGTGTCCCTTAATGGTTTTGTTCAAGTCATATCGTATAACAGTAATAAAGAAGTTTAATATACAATTTCATTCTTCTCAAATTTAATAAAATTAATTAAATTAAAATAAAATTCCACAAAAGTTAAGTAATAGGACCCCTACCTCAAAAGGGATCCCGGAGGGACTGTGGGCGGCTAGGAATAACTCATGAGTGTTCTAAACCACGACCGGTCAGTTTCGCCTCGATCCGCGTGCAAATCGGTATCGTACAATTTTTTTAACGAAGTAGAATTGGTTCAAACGGAGGCTGCCATTGCGTTGAGCACGTCGAAACAAGTTGGGATACGATCTCGGATTGTCAATTGGAAGTCGGGAAGCTGAGAAACGAAGCTTTTCCAGAATCCGGCCATCGGCGGCGGCGGAGCTTCCTGGAGAAGAATCCCGCGGCGGACTTGGATCCAACACCCCCTAAATCGATGGTTCTGAATCCAATGGTGATGCTAATTTTACCAAATTCGGCCTCTAACCACTCGGATCGGGATCCTCAATTCCGGCTGAATTTTGAGCTTTAATATTTGTTTTTCAGCCACGGATCTTCAAAATTGATTGAGGGCTTTCATTACGGGTGAGATTCTGAGCATTTTGGCACCAAGATAACGAGGATGCGACGGCTAGATCACCGGAACCTTCCTCCCATTTTTCTCACGGCGGCGGCGGCTCGTTTTCCGGCAATGCGGCGGCGGTGGCCACGACTGGTTGCCCAGAACGACTCGCTGGATCCCTCTGAAGCTAATGGGCTTGGCGGTGTCGTTCACGGCGGCCGGAGGAGGGAGATCCGAGGGCGGCGGGGGTGAGAAATCTGACCTTCACGGGCGGCGGCATTTCCGTCAGAATCAAGCCGTGCTGCTGATACGGTTTTCTTCGTCTCTTCGCTCTGAGTCTATTGGGACTGGAATCACCTCGATCGGACACCGGACGGCGAAGATATCACGATCAAAAGTTTAGGTATTTTTTGGAACTTTGGCCGGCGAGTGTGGCGTCGTCCGGCGGAGTTGGCGGCTGAAAGATACCAATCCGGACTGAGCTCGACGAGATCTTTCCAACGAGCTGGGAGGTGTCAAAAACGGACGCTGGAATCTCGCCAGAGGTGGGTCGACCTGCGTGGAGAAAGAGAGAGAAAATGAAGAGAGAGGGGGAAAATGAGGTTTCTAAGGATGAAGGATGCGCTAAAGTGACACTATATAACAGGTTGGATATAATGATTGTTAAAATTTTTATTTTTAACTATCATATTTCTTTTAAATTTAAATTCTGGTGTAGATTTTTAAAATTTTTATCTTTAAGTCTTTAAAAATTATAAATTAACCCTAAATAAATTTTGAGTTTTACACATACCATATCAATTAATATACAAGAGTTAAAATTTGAACTAATATCCCTGACATTATTCATTTATAATTAAAAATAATAAAAGTATAATATTTTTAAAAAAGGAAAGTTTTAAACAAGAAACTTAAACTTAAGCTGAAAGTAATAGACCCAAGGATTAAAGGAATGTAATCAGAATTGGAATTGAAATTTTTTGGTCAACTTATAACAAAAACAAAAATTACTTAAAAAGAAAAAAGAAAGAACACTATTTTGAAGGCCTAAACTATGTAATTTAGCCGAAAAACGTCACAGGTCATGATGAATTGATGGAAGGAAAATAGTAGGAAATATGCCAATATGAAAAGCTTAAGAAAATATATAGGCCAACTTTTAGTTATATAAATTAATATGTCATAATTTCTTAAGTTATGGTTCATAACCAGATAAGTTATGGACAAACTTGTCAAGTTATGGTTCATAACCAAACAAGTTATGAACAAAAACCGGGAATAACTTGTCAAGTTATGGTTCATAACCAGACAAGTTATGGACGAAAACAGTAATTTGGCCTATTTATTAACTTATGTAAACTATTGGCCTATTAATTTTAATTCATCTCAAAGTCTTGACCTATTTATCTCTTTCTTCCTTGATAGAAATTGTCCGTTGGGCCATTTCTTTGTAAGAAATACATATTTTTCATCTAAATTCGATATCATCAAAAGACTTTTTAAAAATTGAAAAATTACCTTATTTAGCTTTGGGTTTTGGGTGATCTAAACGCGCAATAAAACTTGTCCTTCACGTATCACCGATCCAAAGTGACACCTATATCCATAATGTTAACAATCATATGTTATTTAATGCAAAATTACCATATTGTCCCCTAATTGAACGGCACATGCTAGGCACAGCTCACGTGCGTTGTCTGTCTAATTTTGTACAATCATCTTGTGGGATTAGAGGTGAAAGTTTGAACTCTCCGGCCTAGCCCTACCCTAAATAGAGGAAGGTCGGCCTAGCTCAGTCTAAAATTTATGAAGTATTTTTTTAAGAAAAATTTAAAGAAAAAGTGTTTGGCCAGGCCAACCCAGCCCGAATAAAGTTTCTGACTCGGAATCTTGATATGGTTTGACGAGCAATTAAACGGGTTGGATCAGGCTAACAGTGTTGGACTTTAAACCGACAAATTTAGGGTCTGTTCGGTTCGTTAATTCGAGTTGAGATGTGATGTAGTGTGAGAGCTTTTTACTGTAATAAAAAAGTTAGATATGACTGTTTCTGAAAATTTTTTACTGTAATAAAATTCAAATTTTAAACTCAAATCAACAAAAAAAAACAGAGCCTTAATCTAGTTCAAACTTTCACCTCTAGTCGAATATACTATGCTTTAGTAAATTAGGGACGTCTTTTCAAAATTATGGGCCAAAATGTCACTTAAAACGAAATTAACTCGATTTAAAAGAAAAATAAAAATCAATTGTGATATGCACGCGATACTAAATCGCGTAAGAAAAGAGTGAAAAAAAAAAAAAGGAAAAAGATGGAGAGGCAACATGTCCGCCACAAGAAGCTCCAGCTCCGCGAACGAATGACACACACAGAAACACAGAAAAGCAGAGCCTGCAAAGTAGCCTTGGCTAACTTCCTCCGCCGGTGACGGAGATGCTAACTCTCACAGCCAGCTCCGTTACGCCCATGGCGGAAAAATGCACGTTCCGACGTCGTTTGAGGGTCCGGTCTGATGGGTTCCCTTCGTTCCTTCCCAAAGAGGTCGAGAATATTAAGGACCCATTTGCTCGAAAGCTCGCCACACGGATTGTTAGGCTTCCTGTACGGCTCCTCTACCTGTAACTTCGTCACCATTTCTTCGCATTCTTCTTCCACTTATACATATTATATATATGTACACACACACACATATAGTCATTGTTTTCTCTAATTTATGCATGTGTGTTAGTTCGTTATCCTTTGTTTGTTTTCAGATGAATGGTTTGTTTGTTTTAGATATTCTGTTTTGCTGTTTTTTAGTCTGGTAAATAACACGTACACCCAAAATTATTGCAACGTTTATTATTACAAAAGTAATGTTTTAAATTCTCTTGGCGTTATTTCTTTGCTCCAAGTTTATGGAATTGCTCGTGTGTTATGAGCCTATAAAGTTGGGGATGAAAATTTTCTATGATTCATGTGTTAGACTGACTGATAATGTGAATATTTGTTTGCTCATATTGCTATTAGTCTCCTTTATTTCTGCACAACTAGAAATGACCTTATTTGGTATAATTGAAGTAATTTTAATGGCTCTATGTTTGAGCCTACTTAATTGCAGGTAAGTTTGAAGGGAAATAGTATTATGAGTAGTTGTGTTAAGCCATTGATAGAGAGCAAGAAAAGTCCAGTGGTTCTTCTCCACGGCTTTGACAGGTCTCTATATATGCAAAAATACACTGGTGTTTTATAATATGGCATTGCTTATTATGTCTTTTAGAGTTTCACTGCATCTTATAATTCAGCTCCTGCTTAGAATGGAGATATACTTATCCATTGCTTGAGGAGGCTGGCCTGGAGACTTGGGCTGTTGACATTCTTGGTTGGGGTTTCTCTGATTTAGGTTCGTTTAATTTCTTTATGGTTCTTTATTTAAGTTTGATAACATCCCTACTAAAAGAATATTTGTGCAATTCCGTGCATTTTTTTTTTTTTTTTGAAAGGACACTTTATCGCATATCTGTTTCCCTATATTGCATTTTATTTGGAGTACATACCCTTTCTCCGTAACATCTGTATCAACTTTTCTCAGTTTTGCATACTTTATCTTGAGGTGATTTTGACCATATACAATAAAGTTCATGCACCACCAGTGGGATATTCTATCGTAGAAAGCTCCATTTTATTTACTTGCACTTTCTCTTCTTCTACACGTGTCAGAAAGACTTCCCTCTGTTGATGTGGCCTCTAAGCGCCATCATTTTTATCAGGTACTTCCTATACTTCATCATTGAGGTTTTCTGGCTCAACATATTATTTTGAGAATGTGATTTTCTATGTTTGGATGTAACATTGTGGGCCTTTTGTTTTTACTAATTGATTGGAGAGATTAGAGCAACAACTTATCGGAATATTTGGTTCGGGGATATGCAAACATTTTGGGGGAAGAAAATATATCACTAAATATGGAATGTGCCCTATTTTCCAGCTATGACGTTAAGTCTGAATTGGGGCTGTCTCAATTTTGGCAGCTTTGGAAGTCCTACATCAAAAAACCCATGATATTAGTTGGACCAAGCCTTGGTGCTGCTGTTGCCATTGACTTCGCAGTAAACTATCCTGAAGCTGTAAGTGGTTTCAGCATAATTTTGCTTATGGTTGTGTCATAATTGTTCAATCGACAGAAGGACATAATTCCAAAAGATTGCTATGATAATGGCTTTTTACACTGAAATATAAAATTTTCTGGCTCTTCTTTTTTCAGGTTGAAAAACTGGTCTTGATTGACGCGAGTGTGTATGCAGAAGGCACAGGAAACCTAACAAGTTTGCCGAAATTCGTTGCTTATGCAGGAGTGAGTTTTGTACCCTACTAGTTGTGTCTTAAAGCCAAAACACACTTAGAATTCCGTATATGCATTCGAAATAATGTCTTTATTTAAGCCACAATGACCAAGGAGTTTAGAGTCCTTTCCGTGGGTTGTATAGAGAAATGTGGTTTTATATTTTCTGAGGCTTATTGGCTATGCAAGTGTTACGGTCAATGATAGTATTCATTATTCGATGAAGAAGATACTCTGATTTCTGAAAAATTAACATCTATCCAGATGGAACTAGGATTAAATCATTTAGTTTGTCTTTCTTTGCTTCTGGTAAGAGAATTGCAATCCAACTCTTCATGATTGTTCGTTCCAACCAAAATACGTATAAGCTGCTGGTTCACTGTCTTGCAGAAATTGTCTTGCAAAGCAGTTTCAAGATTTTGCTTTTAACTACTTTAGCATGGTTAATATGTCTGAGCCATCATTGTAATGACAATAGACGATTTTGTTGAAGCAGGCGTCTTTATTAAAGAGTGTCCCTTTGCGTTTGTATGTGAATCTATTGGCATTCACAGAGATATCATTCAATACCAGCTTAGATTGGATGAATGTAAGTATTTCCTCTTGAAGAAAGTGCACATTCTGTTTACAAATATAGATTTCACACCTGATCATAGATCTGACACAAATTTTCATGTAATTTTAGATCGGTCGCTTGCATTGTCTGCTCCCATGGTGGGAGGATGCAACTGTGGATTTTATGAGGAGTGGGGGTTATAAAGTCGGTGCTCAAATAGAACAGGTACGTGTGAAATTATTCTATCACATCAGTTGAGACGAGTTGTTTGGAATTTTTGGTGGAGGAAGGAGGATGATATATTGTAGGCCGACCGACTCTTTAACATCTAAAATTCTTTTTTCCATACTCACCTCTGTTTTTTGTCCTTGTAATTGGCAATTGTACTTTTAACAATAAGTGGATAAGCTATGTCCAAGGCAACTGAATCTCAAAAGGACAAATATGAGTGGCAAATTCTACTCCCTTGCTTCTTTTATGTTGCGTCTTTCTTTAATTTAATCTCTTAAATTGCACCAAGAGAAAAGGAGACAAAAAAGAAATGCAAAGATAGAATTTTAGACTTAGAAATGCTTTAGAACTCTTGACGAGAGATAGAACATCAGTGAAGCTTACTTCCAAAATTCATTATGCGACTTTTTCTCTGCCCTCACAAAAGCAGGATTTCCTTTTAAAGAAAAGAAAAAGGTCCCAACCCCCATGGATGCAATTTCTCCAAAAATATCGGTCCTCTCAAGCAATCTTTTTATAGCAGGGCTATTGGATTCCACACATGAATCAACTATTAACTTAATCGAATATTGTATTGCAAAGTTGCAGTACATGTATAGTCGATGATGAAAATCCTTTCTTTCTAGTACTTTGCTTGAAGATGATGGTTGTATGGTTTTTGGAAGAACATTCTGGAGCTTTGTTTTCAACGAGCTAACTACAATCTTGTTCGACAGGTAAAGCAGAAGACACTTCTCATATGGGGTGAGGATGACCAAATTATCAGCAACAAGCTTGCAGTGGTTAGTATTCTTCTCTACAATTAAGTGAAAATCTCAACAAGAACAAAAAAATAAAAGGCTCAATCATGGATGCCTTTGTCTATTATATAATGCAGAGGTTGCACTGCGAACTGCCGAATGCGATCATACGCCAAATACCGGATTGCGGCCATCTTCCGCATGTTGAAAGGCCAAGCAGCGTTGCCAAATTGATTGTGGAATTTGCTCAACGAGATTTCTTTGAAGGGGCTCAATACATCTCAGTTTTGAAGGTCCCCTCCTTGATACCTCCTTGAATCATATTCCATTGGCGTTGTTTTCCTAAATGTTCACAGTTTTCAAATTTGGGTTGCCTTGTGGTCATAGTTTCAAAGTCTGTCACTTTGCAATTAATATAATCCGTGCTTTTTTGTTGTCTGTGTTGAAATACTTGATTCACCATAACAACGATGACAGAAGGTAAATAAATTGTCACATTTAGCATCCAATAATTATGCATAAAAGTCATTGCAAGTAATTACATCCGGTTCACCTTTACATGCAAATCGATTGTCTGTTTTATATATATATATAATCCCAAACAAACTAACAAAACTTTGTATCACAGACTCTTTGAATGCTTTTCTTAAACATGTGCTTTGATATGGTGATACACGTGAACAACATGTGAAACTGCCCCTTAATTATTCATATTCTTCTAGAAATCAAATTTACCAACAGTGAAAGGAATTTTAGAGAAGCTCGGAAAGCACTAAACACATGACATGTTTATTACTGATTTGATTTCTGCGTTCGTCTTATATTTGAAGTTTGTTGAGCTAAAGCTTCCACAATTTTTTCCTTTTTTTTCGAGAGTTTAGTGGTAGGCAAAAAAAAAAAGAAAACCTACTGGTAAGACACAGTTTTGAACCATCAAATCATATCAAATTAAGAAGGTATGTCAGGATGAAAAGAAACTAACATTTGCTACTTATCTTGCAGATTTAATACATTATGACCAATTTGATATGAACTCCGCAGAAGAACAATGGATTTATGGGATGACATCAAAGGCAGTTAAAAAAAAAAAAAAGTGTGAAAGTTTTTGCTGGAAAAACAAGGATAAAAGTTGAGATATATCGGAAGGAATATTATCATCTCAAATGGGATATAAAGTCCATGGGTCCATTATGTCAAAGGCCTCATTTTTAGAGTTTGCGGCCAGATGTTTGGTAGGTAGTTCACAAGTCTTAATCCCTCACACGTCTAACATGCTAGCCTGAAATGTCATATTCATTTAATGTTGTCTTCAGTGGAAAAAGAAGGAAAAAAAAAAAAAAAAAAAAAGAAAGAAAAAGAAAGAGTGACAAAAAGGAAGAGCTTATCTTCAATTTAATACTTGTTCCATTGTATTCGGCTTTTTCGGCCATGCACGTCAAAATTCAATTCAATTCCTGTAGTTTGAAATTCGTGTACCATTCTAGCTAGCTATTTTGTAATTTTATCCAAGAGAAATCTGGTTCTGGTCCAGCCTATTTTTTGGTTAATGATAACGGTTCTACTTTCGTTAGTGTCATATTCATTTAATTGAAGATTATCTACTTTCGTCTTGTTTTAATGGATAATTCTATGATAAAAACAAAACATTTTTTATAACGTGGACATTGAAGTTGAAATGTTAAATTCTCATCAATAATATTGTTTAATTATGATTTGATTTTGTAATCTTATGATGAAAATAGTTCTATACGTAGAATTTTGATTCGATCACGGTAACCTCAATTATTCTAAAGAGAGAATCTGCAACACCCGTGGTCCAATAAAGCACAGACTGGAACTTTTTTTTTTCGGTAAGACAGAACTTCCCTGTTTTAACTTAAATTTTGTTATGTCAAAGTGGTGGGAATCCACTTTACTATTTGTAAATCATTTTTAGACAGAGCCCGTTTGATTGGAAGATTCATTTTCTGATTCGAATCATGATTCATGATTCGCTACAGTATTTTTTCTCACAAAAAACTCACGTTAAATCAAAAATAATTATAATCTTATAGTTCTAATCCATGAACCAAACGGGCTATTCTTATTAGGACTTGTCTATACCGTCTCAATAGTAAGACAATCCTGACAATGTAACAAATAAAGTGAAAAGCATAGCATAGTTATCAGGTTGCATTTGATATCAAGATTTAAATAAGTGTAATTTTAATTATAAAAGCAGAACTATAATTTATGAAAATTAAAATTAGAAATTTAAACCATCTAAAATAAATAAATAAAAAGTGATTTTACTTTTTAAGATATCCTTATTTAAAATATTATATCAAGATTCAAACTTTAAATCAAAATCATTCAAATTAAATATTAATTTTTAAAAACTTTAAATAAGTGTAATTTTAATTATAAAAGCAGAACTATAATTTATGAAAATTAAAATTAGAAATTTAAACCATCTAAAATAAATAAAAAAAAAGTGATTTTACTTTTTAAGATGATCCTTATTTAAAATATTAGAAACTTTAAAAACTATTTTTTATTTTTTATAAATAAATATAAAGACTTCAACTAAAAACATAATTCCGATTTTAAAACCCTCATATAACCTAAATATAATATTAACGTTGAAAATCGTAATATAATTTTCAGATGATTAAATTCATTGATGCTACACTGTAAACACGTCATGTTAAAATTGTAAGAGCCATCCCCCCGTGGGACAGTAACCCTTCTTGTTAGATGCATTAACTTTCTTGAAGCAAGATGGGCCAAAACAAAGATATCAGAAAAAAAAACAAAAACAAAAAGTGAAACACGTGTAAACTTGTTAAATTTAGGAAGGAAAGGGACAAAAGTAGGAACAAGATGCCTAGTGCCAACATCTACTAAAACAATATGGAAGCCAGCATTAATGAATGCTAGTTATAGTAGTTTATGAGAAAGAAATAGGAACTACTTATTTAAGTAATTTTAGCTAGGGTAGTGGAGCTCCATTAAATAAACAAATACAGATCCTCTCATTAGATATACAAATAGACGAAAAATCTAATTTCTAAAAAGAAAAAAAAGATCAGGTTCTACCCCCCCGTACCAAGTCATATCACCCCACTGAAAAAAGGAATCAAATTCCCCAGCTTTTTTCACATAGACCAAGAAAACAAAAACTAAAAACAAAACCAAAAAATAAAAATAAAAAAAACCCTAGTGGGGTTTCTCTTCTTTTCATTTATGCCCCTAAAACCCCATAATATGTCTGCCCCCATGTCGTGGCATAATCTGGTGCACACATCAAGACCCACCACGCGACGCGTGGCATGCCCTATTGGCCTAGTGTAGTAGTAGTAGTAGTGGTGGTGGTAAAAATGTCTTCAGTTTCTCAGCAAAAAGCCAGAAAACCAGAGGAAGGTCAGAACCGAAGAGATAAACAAGTAACTGCCCGGGGAGAGCGCCACGCCACCACTGCCATCGTTGAATGATGTGGTCCCGGTTGGGCTGATGCCACTGAATGTCGTTGATGGCGTCCCTGTTGTCGTTCCGGTGGTTGGTGTCATTCCGGTGGATGGTGTTGTCGTTGGAGTTGTGGTTGAAGGAGTTGTGGATGGAGTAGTGGTTGTGGGGGTGCCTGTTGTGGGGGTGCCTGTTGTGGGGGTGCCCGTTGTGGGAGTGCCTGTTGTGGGAGTGCCTGTTTGGCTGCAGAGAAAAGTGAAGAGAAAAAGTAGGCCACAAGCAAGAAAATGTCATCTTTCTAACCAATTTTAATTTAATAATAGGTATTGTTATGTATTAATGTAACAAACATGCAGAGGGAGAATATAATATTTGGGAGATTTTTCCCATACATATAACAAATGCTATATTTTTCTATATCATGACAACTCATATCAAAGCCTAGGATTTGGTTAGAAAAGCAAGCAAGATTTTGACTTTTCTGGTACTAGATCTACTTCTCCTTAGTTTATCTTGCAAGTTTGGTACTTAAGGGAGAGAATTTTGCTAAATTGACACAAAACCCAGCTGAAATTTCACCAAATTTTAATCTCAGTAGTTGCAACACAAAAAGAAGAAAGTGAAATTGTACCAACTAAAAACCCCAAAGAAAATTACAAAAAAAAAAAAGAAGAAAAATAAAAGGCAATTATAAGACACTCCAAAAAAGCAAAATTTGCAGGGGAAAACCCCCATTTTGAGCATATTAAATAATAACTAATTAACTAAACATACCTGGGACTTGAAGGGAACACACAAGTGGAAGTCTGGGCTGTAAATCACAAAGGAATAAAGGAATAAATAAATAAATAAGACACAGAAAACCAATTAGTGAAAAAGCAAAATTTTACCCATTTACCATTTCAAAAAAAAAAAAAAAAAGGTGGCAGATTAAATTGGTGGTCTTGATTCTTGAATGGGGAAGTTAGGGAACTTACTAGCAGGGGCAGTTGTAGATTGTTGGGCCGCGCCAGAGAATTCACAGCTTCCTTGGACTTGGCCTTTCTTTTGGAAGTAGCTGTTAACGGCGTAACTGCAGTGATCTTTTACGGTATTTGGTTGGTAACACGCACCGCTTTGAAGGATAGGTGTACAATCAGCTCCATTTCCACAAGCATAATCTATTGCCTTCTGAAGGCTCTGGTCACCAACCCCATCTTTACATATACAATAAGTCGCACCTTTTTGGAACCCAAAAAAAAAAAAAAATAGTTAATCCACACGAAATCATTTCTTTTCTATTAAGAAGAAGAAAAGGGAAAGTGGGTTTTTTTTTTTTTTTTTGCACAAGAAAGGAGAGAAATCA
The DNA here is from genome assembly GCF_000414095.1 of Morus notabilis. Lineage (NCBI taxonomy): Eukaryota > Viridiplantae > Streptophyta > Magnoliopsida > Rosales > Moraceae > Morus > Morus notabilis. The sequence continues at coordinate 19,678 of NW_010358777.1, read as the reverse complement.
TGGACAATGTAATCACCAGACAAAGAAGAAAAATAAAAATTAAGAAAAAAAAAAAAAGAAAAATGTTCATATCAATCTTTCACCTCAGAGCAGGAGCAAAACAGAGGAAAATCGGGAAAAAAAAATGATTTTTTTGTCAAATCTTAAAATTTTGGACTCAAGATTTGGAAGATAAGGGGGGCAAAAAAGAAAAGAAAAGAAAAGAAAACACCGTAATTCTGGAGCTTACTTGAATAGCCAGTGAGGGCCAAGAAAAGTACTATGTACACAAGAGTAGCCATGATTTGATGCAAAGCTTGTGGCGAAATACGAATGAGGAAAAGCCTCCTTTGTGCAGATGTTGCAAAACTCTGAAACTACAGACAGCCAAGAGTAGAGAGAGAGAGAGAGAGGGAGAGAGAGAGTGGAGATTTCTAGTAGACAATAATAAGAGAGAGAGGGAGAGAGAGAGTGGAGATTTCTAGTAGACAATAATAAGAGAGAGAGAGAGAGAGAGAGGAATGACGGTGGGTGGTAGTGGTGTGTGTCTGTATCCGATGTTGCTTTTTAAAACCACTTTACACTTATATTATTAATTTATTTTATCCATATTTACGTGATAAATAATTATAATTCCGTTTATTTTATTAATTTAAATTTAAAATTTAAGTTTTATTATAATAAAAAAAATTAAAAATAATTTTATTTATTTGTTACTTAGTTAGGAATTCGTCCCTTAATTCGAATTATAGTTCATGATTTGTTACAGTATTTTTTTCATAAAAAATATACGTAAATTAAAAATAATTTTAATCACATAATTTTAATCTATGAATTAAATATCTCTTTAATTTTTTTATTATAATAAAATATTTTCATATAAATTATATCTTAATTTAAATTAAAAACTCAAATTAATTAAACGAATTAAACCGACTCTATAATAATCAATTGTTATGGTACGGTACAAATATAAAAATAGTTAATACGAGCAGGGAATAGTGTTTACGGGGAAGTGTGTAAGTGTAGTGTAACAAGACCAAGAGCTCATTTTGTTTTCGTCATCTTTCTTCTATTTATGTGTTATTGACAGTCTCAAACGGTCTTAAACTCATGTGGGTGATTAAAAGTTAACCCAACCTGGTTAGTCTAAAAGGTTCTGGTCCATCATTCTTGTGGGGTGAGTTGGACCCTACAATTTTGAGGTTCTTTGGGAGATCTTTTTTCATATTCTGTGTGCTGTCAGTGTCACTAGGAGGGTTTTTGTTTTATTTTTTTCCTTCATTTTTTTGTTTTTTTGTTTTTGGGCTAAAGGCATAATAATGAGTTAGCAAACTGTGTCCTGCACTGCTTTTTTGATGACGTGAATCAGCGTCTCATTGTTGGTACACGAATCAGCATCTGTGTTGTTGCAGAGAGTCCAAGGACGGCTCTCTATTATAACGGTAGAAAGGTCCGTTTAAAATTTGAATTTTATTATAATAAAATTTTTATAAATAATTATATTTAA
>NW_010358777.1:0-14200 GCF_000414095.1 Morus notabilis | reverse complement strand
TTTTTATATAAAATTATATCTCAATTTAAATTATAAATTTAAATTGATAAAATAAAGGGACTATAAATTTTATTGCTTTTTTTGGGTTTTCGTCTAGAGCTCCCCATCTTAAGAAGATGGGATTAAGAAATGTGTTTACTCTTTTATTTTACATGTTTAAACTTACAATTTTAATTTTATTATGATATTTTTTTATAAAAATTTTAAATTTTAAATAATAAAATTAAAAATTATTGATAAAAACATATAAATTAAATGAGTTTAAACATGATTCAAGTCGTATTGTTATAATATTTTTTCTTATAATAATTTAACTTTACTTTTTTTGTTATAGTGTTTTTCTCTCACATATAGTGTTTTTCTCTTACTTTTTTGTCACAGTATTGTCTCGTTCATTTTGTTAGTTTAAATTATAACTCAAATTTTTATTATAGTATTTTCTCTCATAAAAATTTAAATTTAATTTTTTCTTATAGTATTTTTTTCTCACGTGAATTCACTTTTTATCTTAAGTTATTAATTCGAACAAGTAAAATGTTCTTAATTTGAATAAGCAAAATAAACTTAAAATCACGTTAAAATTAAAAAAAAATCCATCAAATCTTTTTATGTAAAATTGAAAGATTTTGATATAAATTAACGGTTGATAATAAAGTACAATCATTCCGATCATCAAAAATTAATTTGCTTTTTGTTTTTTTACTGAGGTAACATTGACTATCCATCGTAAGATCGTTAATTTCAACTATACGATTCATATGATGTCTATTAAGTAAAATCATTCTACCGAGCGTTTTTCTATCAATCAAACACATGCAAATCTACTCAAATAGAATATTATTTTTGTTTTGGTCACCGTAGTTGCATATACAACTATAGCCTAATAAGTCCATACAAACTACTTTTCAGCCACAAAAAAAAAAGCCATTCAAACTACGACAGGGCTGAGTTTAAATCTCACCCCAAGTTCAATAAATAAAAAGACTAAAAGCTATTATGAAACCTTTACAGGGGAAAAAGGAAAAATGATTTATAAGTATAATCAATGCCAAGTAACACAACAAACAAAAGGTGAGTCTCACATACCCAACAAATTAACTATAGAAGTATTCTCAATAATACATGATTTCAAGTATTTTATGGGTTGTTCTTTTCTATTTTTGAGTTAGGGTGATTTAAGTGATGATTTTGAGTTGAGTTTGAGTTATAACTTGAGTTGAAGTTGTAACTTGAGTTTGTGTTTAGATGTGCACATTTGAGTTATGATTTAAATTGAGAATCTTTTTGAGTTTGTATTTGGGTGAGTCAAATTTTAAATTTGTATTTAGATAGTATTTTAATAAAAACTCAATGGTAATGAAAAATTTTAATAAAGTATATGGGTGAGGTTTTATTCGTCTTTTCGTTGTGAATGCATAGAAAAAAAATCATTTCAACCAGAATTAAAACGAAAAAGTTATGACATTTTTAAGAATATAAAAAATATTGTTCATTAATTTGAGTTTGAGTTTCTGAACTCGAGTTGAAGGGAAAACTTGAACTCGAGTTTAGCCCCAAAATCAAGTTTAAATTCGAGTTCAAACTCAAATTTTACAAAAGAACATGAACTTGAATAAAGTTATAACTCGAGTTCAAACTTTTTATGAGTTTTGTTCAAAAAGAACAACCCCTTAATTATTAGTATTAATAACCAAACTCGTAAGGTTGCTAGTTGGTTCGAATACAAATTAATAAATATCTTGATTAATCATATTTGAAAGACTGGTCTTTCAATGATTCACGAGTACATGAGTAATACTCTTGCCGCCAATGGTGACCTTAAACACACACACATCTTACCTTATCATATTCATGTGTACATGAGTAATACTCTTGCCGCCAATGGTGACCTTAAACACACACACACACACATATATACATATAGCTAAAAGCTACATTTCTTTAGCATTTTAACTGAGTTCAACCCGTCCCCATGTCGAGGAAGAAAAATAACCTATAATACAAGGACGTGAAAAATAGATGAAAATGGTGAAAAATACGTGAAAAGGGTTATTAAACCATAATTAGACGTAATCAAAATAATGAGTTGAAGCTTGAATTTGCAAATTACAACTACTTTCCATGACGATAATCCACCAATGAAAGCAAGCGAACGTGTAAAAGTTGAATACTCCGTTGATTTAATTGAACATTATCTAGTATTATTTATTTGCGTTTGCTAATTGTAGTTGGGTTGATCTAAATCATAAATACATCCAAATCCAACCCACAAACGTGAGGCCGACATGTTACTCAAAATTATTTTTATCTTAATCTTGTTGGTTGTGTTGGCCTTTTGTTGCTGAATGATTGCTTTAAGATTTGGCTTTTTGGGGAAAATACTCAAACGACACCCCTCTCTGATCAGCCAAAAAAAAAAAAACGACACCCTTCTCCCCACCGCCCAAAGGCCACGAGACCAAAAATAACCGTCCAAAATTTCAAATTGGCAAAATAAATCGATCAGCAAAAAAAAAAAAAAAAAAAAAAAAAAATTGGCACAATAAATCTCCACCCCAAAAAAGAAAAAAGAAAAAAAAGCACAGTAAAAAGTTAGGTGGCAAAGGCCAAGCAGTGGTGGACAAGGAAAAGTTTGGATGCTAAAATTTTGGGGGGTTTACGTGTTGGGGAATACCCGTATTAGTGTATGTTTTTAAATGTGAGATCATACTATACTATATATAGAATCATTATGTAATTGACTAGTAAGAGAATTGTGTAGTAATTATACCAAAAAAAATTTTAAAAAATTATAAAATTGACCTTTAAAATTTAACTATTATCTCTTTTATTTAAGTTGTTTAAGTTTATCTATACTAATAAAAGACATTTATTATTAAGGAGGTCAATAAAAAAAAATATTGATAATTATAAAAGTGTAGTTTCATAGTTTTCTCAAAAAAGAATCTCACACTGTTTAATTTTGAACTTTTAGATGCACTTCATCAAATTTTGTAAAATTCGCATACTTTTAGGCTTAATATTGTCGTAATCTTGAGATTTGAAATCATGCAGGACAAATACAAAATAGAATATGATAGAATTTTCTGTAAATGTAAAATCGATAAAAAAAAAAGGTAGTTCTAAAATATTCACTACTAATACTTTTTTTTTTGGTTCATAACAATAATCTCATTACGCATAATACACTCATTTGATATCCCTCTATATTAACAATGCGGATAATAACGTTTTATTTTTAAGAGAATGTATGTATTAGTAAAGATTATGTAAATTTATTTAAATTTATTACTAACATATTGCGATTATTATCCTTAAATATTATCCTTTCGTATATAACTTCTTATATACAATATTTATGATTACATGAAAAATCACAAAATTTTAAATGATATTAATAAAGTATTCAATAATACATGCACATAAGATAATGAAAATATTATTTTATTAATTAAATAATATATATATTTTTACATCTCATGTTTTAAGAACACTATTCCTAACAAGAAACACATCCAATTTGCTTGCTAGTCATAATATTTCAAAAAGGTTCTGGAACAACTTGTTAGATTCTTCAACTGAAACCTAGTAAATCAGAAGCAAGCAATGTATTAGAATAGACATTTACAAACTAATTTTAGCTACTTATTATAATCATCATTGAAAAGAGCATATACCAAACACATATTAAATAAATTAAAATAATAATAACAATAAAAAGAAAGAAGTTAGCTTTTGTTTTGTGTGTGGGTCAGGCAAACAAAGGCAAATCCATACAAGGTGGATCCAAAAGGAAAAACATAAACTTGGAAGAATACTTCCATATTATGTGGTTGCTTTTTGATGACTTTATTTCATGGTGTCTTCTAAAGGCAAGTGTATGGGGTTCTAAAAGTTCCTATTTCCATGCCTCAAAAAGTGGACCACACATCACAAAGCCAGATGCCTCTGCTCTCTTAACTTTGTGGGCAATGTTTTAATATGAATGGAACCTCAAAATAAAGTTTGCAATCTACAACCTTGCTTTCCATATTCTACATAGCTCATAACAATCTGTCCATAAATCCAAAGCTCATCATAGTAAATAACAGAACAAGACTATTCTATTCTTAGGATTTCTTAATCAAGGTCAGGGAAAAGCTTGGGAATGTGATAGTTGCCCCAGCATCCAAACATAACAAGGCCTCGTTCATTTCGTTGATTCGAGTTTAGAATTCGAGTTTTGCTACAGTAAAAAGCTCTCACAAACAGTCACATTTAACTTTTTTACTACAGTAAAAAGCTCTCACATAAAGTCACATCTCAACTCGAATCAGCGAACTAAACGGGCCCCAAGTGTATGATTTTTTTTTTTCCTGATAAATGGTTAATGTAATATTCTCACTAAACTGTATGCCGTACTGTACAGCCAACCCCTTACAAGGTACTCATTGTCTGTGAAATGAATTTTTATAGTAAAAAGGGGTCAAATTAGATAATTATAATTTAGTAGTGCTATTGGACATCGAAGCGTTACACCATAATAATATAGTAATGTGTATAAATGTAACCTCAAAATTAAGTTTCTTATTTAACAAAAATTTCCATATTCTACATAACATAGCTACTGTCAATTGTCCAAGGATCCAAAGTCCAAAGCTCAACACATTAAAAAAAAAAAAAAAACCAGAATAATACCATCCTGGATTTATTAATCCATGGGCAAAGAAAAGTGTGGAAATGTGATAATTGTCCCAGCACCCATACATGTTAGCCATATGATATTCTTAGTGAACTGCATGGCCCTACCATACAGCCAATTATACGTATTAGTAGACTATGACCTCTGAACTGAAATTTATATTTTACAGAAACGTAGAAATAGCAGCAAAAATACTTGAGCAAAGCTATACAAGTGAATGGATAGAAGCCCACAAATTCTTGGTCCATGAAAGTTCATTTAAGACCAATAATATCAGGCCTAAATTCTGGCTTGATTACACTGTAGCCTTGGCCCAATCTATCAATCCGTGGGCCTTAATCACAACGGATGAGCGGAGTTCTGAAACTACCACGATACCCCCAAGATTTTCAGATAATATCTAAAACACCACTGGACTCCGAAATTACCATATCACCCTCGACCGCGACGACAGCCCTGAATCCCACACACAGTCCAAAAACCCTAACTCAGTCCCAGTTCGGTGAAGCTCCATCAATGGTGTACCAAATGGCCTTCCTCGGTCGGACCCGAGCTCTAATCAGAGCGCTGAATCAGAACTCCGGCTTCAGAACCATCACCACCTTCCCGCCTCTTTCGCAGGAGCCTCAGCTCGCCGAGCCAGGGAACAATCCCGCCTCTTCTCTCCCTCCAAACCCTGCCTCGGGAAGCCCCCTCTACAATGAGAATTGGCGCAGCCCGATCGCCAATTCTTCCACGAATCAGTCCGTGATTCCTCTCGATTTTCTCCGCCAATCGCCGGCCTCTCGCGCCATGGACGCCAAGAGCCTCATGGACGTCTTCGCCGACTGTACGGCGTCGCAGAACTGGTCGGAAGTGAAGCGGTTGTTCGAGGCTTGGGTCCAGTCGCTGGACAAGAACGGGAAGCCGAACAAGCCCGATGTGAGCCTGTTCAATTATTACCTGAGGGCCAATTTGATGATTGGAGCCACCGCCGGAGATTTGCTGGATGTGGTGGCTCAAATGGAAGACTACGCGATCAAGCCTAATACGGCGTCGTTCAATCTGGTGCTCAAGGCAATGTGCCAGGCTAGAGAGACCGAGGCCGCCGTGAAACTGCTCGACCGGTTTGCTTGTTTCTCTCTCTCTCTTTCCTTCACATTTGAATGTTCTCTGTAGATGTAATTTTGTTTGAAATGAGACATTTTGTAGTTCTTTAAAAATAGCATTTTGTTTTGAAGCTATTTCTTTGCAGAAATGAGACAACTTGAATACAGTTTAGTGGTCGTTGAACAATCTGTATATTGATAGTGAAATATTCTTTAAAAGATTATAGCATAACGTCTGCATAATTGTCTGTGAAGTGAAAGAAAAAAAAAAGCTATACTTTGATTATTGAGTGACTGGGTATAGAGAATTAGGATCATGCCAGAGACAAGACAAGTATTCCTTTCAGTATTTTGTAGGCTTTTGTTCTTTTCGGAAATTAATGTCTTATTTTATAAAAAAGGAGAATGACAATGAAAATCTGGAAAGAAAGTTAAAGAATCCATTAGCAAATCGGTGTTAATTTATCTTTTTATTGGATTTGATCCCAGTGTTTATTGAAATCAAAGATTTTGCCACTCAGTGTCGAGTCAACTGTCTGTACCGTGCCTAACTATATGAGGATGTATGCCATTTGTGTTCGCCTTTCAAGTTAGTCTTGTAGCTTTTTTTTTTGTTTTCTTTTGGTACTCATTTATTTAGTTATACTTGTACAACGATGATTTCACAGATTATTTATATTTTAACTTGTCAGGATGCTGCTAACAGGGAAAGAATCGCTGCCTGATGATGAGTCGTATAACTTGGTTCTTGGCTTGCTTTTTCAGTCTGACAAGATTGATGAGGCCTTCAAATATATAGATTTGACATTAAAATCTGGTTATACATTGTCACTGAGGGTGTTTAGTGATTGTGTAAGAGTATGTGTAAATAAGGGCAGGTTGGATGCTTTAGTATCGATTATTGATAGATGTAAGGTATGTGATTGATGCTTTGACAATTGGAGTTAGAGGTGCCAAGTTTTGTGTCATCTCTACTTATGTGATTTGGTTTCTTTTCTCTTATCAGGCAATGGATCAGAACAAAGCTCTTTGTCCTACCTGGGGATTGTGCAACTTTATCGCAGGTGTTGCCTTGCAAGAGGATAACAGCAAGTTAGCATATCACGCCCTGGAGTTTATGGCCAAATGGATTGCTAGAGGTGAGCAAACAAGGCCTCCTGTCTGGCTATCTGTAGAAGAAGGATTACTTGTGTCAGCAATTGGAACTGCTGCTAGAACTTATGATTCTGATCTCTTGGATGCATCATGGGTGATCCTACGACGTTCATTGCGTCAAAAGAAGGCCCCTAATCCTGAAGCTTACCTCGCAAAGATTCATGCCCTTGCATTGTTGGGGAATCTACGAAGAGCTTTTAGTACCTTACAGGAATTTGAGTCTGTTTATGGAAATTCCCAAACTGAAGCAGAAGAGGAACTATTTTCTCCATTCACCTCCTTATATCCATTGGTTGTGGCATGCTCCAAGAAGGGTTTTGAGACTTTAGATTCGGTATGTCTTTGTAACAGTTAAACTCAATACATATCTTTATGCATTTAACTTAAATTGACACAAAGGTGAATTCTGACGTGTCTCCCTTTTCAGGTGTATTTTCAACTTGAGAATTTGAGTCGTGCAGATCCTCCTTACAAGTCTGTTGCTGCTTTAAACTGTATCATATTAGGGTGTGCAAATAATTGGGACCTTGATCGTGCCTACCAAACCTTTGAGGCAATTGGTTCTAGTTTCGGGTTGAATCCTGACATTCATTCTTACAATGCTCTGGTGAAAGCTTTTGGAAATCTCAAGAAGGTGGATTATTTAGAGCTGCATTCTCTCTCTCTCTCTCACTGACTTATTTGTTGAGAAATGCATCCATTTTGCAAGGCATTTTTTTTTTCCCCCAATGCATATAGGATTTGTACCCACCTTTTTATTTTTTGCTAGTTAGGTTGAATGTGAATTAAAAAAAAAAAAGAAAAAATTTTCTAAGCGGCTTCATCTAATCTTATAACTGACTTTTGATTTGGAGCTGACTTGTGATCGGGAACAAAATTGCAGTTCTTTAGCGTCCTTATTTTGCATACATGTAGTGATGCAAAGTGGCCCGAGCATCGTGCAACGACACATCTGCGTCATATTTACACAACGTAGGCCAAAATTAAACTAATTACTTTTTGTGCTTATCGCAGACATTTGAAGCTTCAAAAGTGTTTGATCACATGCTAAGTTTAGGCATCAAACCCAACGCAACATCATATTCATTACTTGTAGATACTCATCTTATCAACCGAGATCAAAAAGCTGCGCTTTCCATGCTTGATGACATGGTAACTTCTATGTTTTGGGACTGATTAGCACGACTTTTCTTCAATTTTTCTGTCTTTTTGGATATGCTAATGTACTACATAACAACTTCCATGAAGGTAAATGCTGGTTTTGAGCCATCAAAAGAAACACTGAAGAAGGTCAGAAGGCGATGTATTCGAGAGATGGATTATGAAAGCAATGACCGCGTGCAATCCTTCGCTGTGAAGTACAAAATTCGAATGGGTACTGAGAATCGCAGGGATATGCTGTTTAATCTCCGGTACAGCACCGAATATGCCTCGTAGGTAAGTATCAGCACATATTGGGAGCCTTAAAACTGAAATGGAAACTGAGAGATGATATCCATGTTTTTAAATTTGTGATGTTTGTTGCTACTCTCATTCTGAGGATTTTAGCAGCGGACACTGAAGTTCATAACAACATTTTTTACGCCGTGCCTCTTCATTCTTTGCGTCAACCCTTTGATGGTTATGAATCATTGATTCATGAATGCGTGATTTGTTATTGCAGGTTTTGATTATTGTTGGTGTGGAATATCTGAACGCCCCTGATTTGGTTCACCAAGATAGCGATTTTCTAGCTTTACCTTCCGATAATTTTCAACCATGTTTGTATATTACCCAATTATACTAAATTTTGAAGCTTGGTAAGATGAATGCCCGGATCATAGTCTTTGTTTTTTGTCATTTTATTTTGTTTTACCTTTGTATCAGTTTTGTGCTTTTTGAAGAAAATCTGAATGGCACTAATTTGTAGACTAGACAGAGAGCATAATTACGAGACGATATCAATAATAAAGATACCCCAACAGGCGTTTGAGCGGGTAATTTTTGTTGTTGTCGTCGTTATTATTGTTTATCATTGATATCACTCTTTTGGAAACAGAAACTGAAAGGTACGAGTATAAATGGTTTTTTCTAGATTTAAGATATAGATTTCACGACTAACGAAAAAAAAAAGGGATATGCATCTTACTTCCATGTCATCATGTGTGCTGAGTTAAACAATATCATCATTTAGATCACCATCATAAATGTTGTTTATGGATTAAAAAAAAAGAATTTTCTATGAATTTACCGTTAAATACAAGATTTTGCTTTTAGCCAAAAGTTATATATTATTGATGTCAACTTATTATTTTAGGTTAATTTTAGAAATGGTATATGAGGTTTACAGTTAATTTTATTTTAATCTTTAATTTTTCAAACGTCGCACAGATAGTCTCTGAGGTTTTATTTTGTTTCAGTTTCAGTCATTCCATCGATTAGGCGTTAAAATTTACTAGAATCTGTTAAATTAGAGTCTAAAATTAGAAGCTAAAATTTTGGGTCTCTGTGAAAATTAATTTTTGATTTTTTGTATTGTTTTAGTCTCTAAACTTTATATGTTTTCAATTTTAATCCATAATTTCTATAGATTTTACCAAATATTTAAATACCAAACTAACATAAGGACCGAAATTGAAATAAAATAAAACTTCAGGATTAACTATGCAACATTTGAAAAGTTCGGAACTAAAATGAGATTGAAATTGAAGTTAAACCTCATGGACCATTTGTGAGATTAACCTTATTATTTTCCTTGATTCACAATAAGAGGATTGGATGAAGAAGCCGCATTATGGAAAGATAAGATTAGTATAATGCATGAAAATATAGTTTTCCTCTTAATTTTTTACTACAAAAAGAAATAAATGGTACAGCATTGGAGGCATAACCAAGAATCAAAACGCCAAAAAGTGTATTGAATTCGCTTCCACCAAGCCTTTATGGAATGAAACAATTTATTACTCAACTTTTATTTCTATGGACTAATGCATCACAAAGCTTTATATCTCATGCCACCACCAAATCCTAAGCTGCAAAGACTCTTAATATACTATATGAAATCCGTTTGCATAAATACTCCTGCACTCTTCAAACCCAAAAAGCGATTCCTATGATGATGCAGCGGCAGCGGCGGCCTTCTGTAAATAGTAGAGTTACGTAAGTTTTTGATGAACTAGAGAGATGCGAAAGTGAGTCCCAAAAATGGTTACCTAAAAGGAATTGAGTAAAAGTTTAATACTGTTTTACCCTTTTCTGCTCTTCCATGTTTGCCTTAATAAGGGAATAGATGGCAACACCGGCAATTGCTATCGCAGTACCAATACCGGTTTGTGAAGAAATTTTGTTGCCTGTCAAAGTTACGGAATCATTAGGATGTCAAATACTTTGATTTTCTTGCCAAAAGAAATATGATTTGAATGCATAAGCAACAGGCCGGGATAAGACATGAGGAGGAGTCACTGATAAAAGGATGTAGAAATGAGTAGTTACCGAAGATAACAATGGAGAAACCAATTACAAAAACTCGCTTCAACACGTTTCCAACTGCATGTGTAAGCGGCGCAACCCGTTCCAGAGTGTTGGTAGCAAGCTGCAATTGTTATGATGAAAGATGGTGAGCACAGAGTAAGCTTCAATCTAGTACTTAACGCTAGCATAGTTTCAGTTTTTAGTGATTGCTAAACCGCATCAATTTTTAGCCATGAGTGTTTATGGATGGAGATAAAAATTAATGGATGTTAGATACCAAACCTGACTAATTAGTCTCTATGGCCTACCTGATTGTACAAGTGATAGAACATTCCAATCCAGAATAAGTCAGACAAGAATTTGGTAAGGCCAACTTTGGCAATAGCATCTCTGAAACCATGTTGCATCAGTTGGGGTCCCTCAATCTGAAATCAACTCAAAGCGTTCAAAGTTACAAGGTCAGAATTTTTTTTTCTATGAAATATGGGAATAATTAGTTGACCTCCAAAAGAATAAACTTACAATTACAGCTGGCGGGATGCAAACAAAGAGTGCAATAATTGAAGTATAAGCATACACGTTGGTACTGTCCATTCCAGTCTGATGAAGCAAAAATGAGTGAATAAATAACCGAAAAATTAAACGGAGAGGTAAAGAGGACAAAGAAAAGAAAACTTTTGAACTATGGATCTCACTTTCTTGTAGAACTTACCATTGCTTTCTTGGAATAGATACTTCTGTAGGTAAATGCAATGTTCGAAATCATCGCGCTGATGAAACCGGTCCAGTTAAAAGAAAGTTCGGTCAGTGATGCCATTGATACACCTAAAACAGAATTTACACACCACTCAGAGGATGAATTACACAAGACTTCCTATTCTACTAATTTGTCAGGCTTATGTATGCGTATGCATACCAATGTGTTTGAGTGTGAATTAGTATAGTTGGCATGAGAGTAAGATCAACGCGTTGAAGAAATTAAGAAAAATATAAGGGAAATAATGAAGGGTTATAGAAAGGTTACCAATTACTACAGGAGCCAATGAAAGCCAAAGAGACAGCGGGATTTGATGGCCCAAAACAAATTGAGAAGCAGCAGCATTGAAGAATGGCTCCAGCGCTGGTAAAAAAACACATAGGAAATGATAAACATGAAATACCATCATTAAAAGATAAATTCTGAGACGAAGAAACAATCCTAAACTTGATTCTGTCCCAAGAAACTAAGGGATAGAATAACTGAAAATAAGCGCAATGTATTCCCCATAAGAGATTAGAAAAAACAAGTGAAACTGCAAGATTCACTGATTAAGCCAAAAATATGGAAAATGTGAACTTGCTTTACCTTTAATAGTGTGTGTGAAAGATACAGCAACGGCTGCAAATGACACATTGGACATGACATGTCCAAGGGCATGACAAAATGCGACCGGAGTCAACAGCAACAAGAGCTCCTTGTTAATTGGCTGTATAACACCCAAATAATGAAGCCACTATTGTAAGAAACCATATTTTGTCTTCAGGAAAGAAGGTAACGAATTCAAAAACTTAAACTTACCGCGCGCTTAGGTAAACCGACGGCCCAAGAAACAAGACAGTAGGCTACTCCAACAAGGAGATGAATAAGCGAAACAAAACTACAGAATAAGGAGATTAAGCCTATTAGTTCTGAGGGAAGTGAATATAAAAAGCTAAAAACAAGAGATAAGATCAAGGTTTGAATGAAAAACAAGAATAAGTTATTTGTCTGAGAAGGCATACTATGGATATGGGAAGTAATTATAGACCTTCTTGTTGAGGATGTTGAAGATGACATTTAAAAAGTACCTGCATTGATGAAAGAACAAGATCATTAAATAAATTTATAAATACCAAAACGATTAATTGGTGAAGTAAACAAGTAGAGTGATCTTCATGTGAAAATAATGGAAAATAAAACTGCTTCGTACCACATAAAGAAAAAGAAACCAGTGATCAACCAAGGAAATCTCTCTGCAAAGCTCTTTTCAGTCTTCGCATACCTGCAGTTGAAGATAATAATGTTAGCGCAACTCTACGATATGTCGTTTTTCATCAACTACAGATTACCTTTTTTAAAAATAATAATAACGATGATAAGTTTTAATAGAGGCCAGAAGACACTAACGTAGAGTGTCGTTGTTATAGTGGCAGAACCTTAAACGTGGAAACGACAAGTCGTTTTCATTAACTGAACGACATTCTCTTGACGCAAAACCATACCGCTTAAGACGGAACGACAACAAAATGTTATCATTCTAGTTTCTAGATCCATGAAAACGAAATGTCGTTTCTAACAACAAACATCATCAAAGCTTCTTTGAGCACAAACTTCAAAGTCAAGAGAAAACAGAAAACTTCTTTCAGCACACGTCAAAAAACGTTTCTTTCCAACTCCAACCACCTTCCTTTCTCCACAAACAAACAAAAACTAAAAAACGGATCACGAGAATCAAAAGAAAAAAAAAAGGAAAACAAGAAGAAGAGGAGGAAAGTAAAGTCCAACCCGTCGGAAATCTCAATCTCACGACCGTCGGCGTCCGCCGCTGCGGCCTTGGCGACCGGAAATTCAGCATCGGAACCTCGTCTCCTCAGGCGCTGATTCCAAAGCGAGAAACCCAAGGCCTTGTTCGGAACCTCGACGTTCTCAGAAGAAGAAGCTCTAACGACATTCCTCGTCAACGGCGAAAACGCCAAGCCTGAGTCTCTAAAAGCAAGCGATCGAGACTTGATCGCCACCAGAGCCGGCGAAATCCTCGTCGCCGGCGACAGGTAAAGAGAAGAGAATCGAGACTCACTGATCTGACACTGAACTGGACTGGTCACCGAATTCGAAGCCATGGTTTGGTTGATCACAGAAAATCGGTTTTGCTTAAAAGAAGAATTATGGGAACTTAACGTTGGAATCAAAGAGGTGAGTTTGTTTATATATATATATATATATATTTATATATATGTGTATATGTATGTATGTATGTATTATATGAAGCGGAGAAAACAAAGAAGCCAATTTTTTTTTTTTTGGTGGAAGTTATGGAAAAAAAGTGGAGTGAAACTGGAGAGGATTTCGAAGGAGAATATACGACTGTGTTTTGTTGTGGAGTTTTGGTAGGAGAAGGAGAATGGGTTGGTTTGAACTTAAAAATAAAATAAATATAAATAAATAAATAAAAAGGAAAAGGAAATAAAAAGTGGACTTTTGAGTGAAAGGATAGCCTCAGAATTCGAGGAGGAGTGTGACAATACAGAGAGGTGATGAACTAATAATAATGGCAGAGAGAGAGAGAGAGAGAGTGTTACCAATAAACAGAAGACGACAGGGCTCTTAAGAGTAGTGATGGACCGGGGGTGTTATTATGTGTCGTTTATGCCACTTGGCTTTTTTTTTTTTTTTTGCCCTTTAAAACACCACTTCTTTTTTTATTATTATTTTAATGTAATATAGCAGTTCTCTCATACCAATTAAGGGAATCAACTCAAAAGTTTGTCCTCAAATAATCGAGATATTATTCAGTTAGGCGTTATAAATAATTCTTTCACGAAAGGAAAAGCATTGAGAACAGAATTGTAGAACATCATTTTCTAACCAAGGAATTAACAAAGATGCTTTGCCAAAAATTAAATTAAATTAAATTAAATAAAACAAAATGTAGCGCTTTTGTTGATCATGGATCAATCTAGGCCACAAACTTGTGAATAAACTTATGATGAGATAGCCACTTATCCTTCTTTTTTTTTCAATTAGTAGACGTCATAAGTAATTTTAAAGATTTAATAAAAACCACTTTCCTTTCAAAAAAAAAAAAAA
>NW_010358776.1:61924-73280 GCF_000414095.1 Morus notabilis | reverse complement strand
ACTAATATATTGAGTCATGGACGAGAGCTACTTAGAGCTTTGTAAATACACTATATAAATCAAGAGTGCAGCTCTAGGCTTTTAGTGGAGTAGCACAAGAGTTTTATAATCATGAGACGGACTTGTTGGTTTACAAGTAGTGTTGTGATTATAAGAGCTTAATTTATATATGTCTATTAGGTCCCTTTGCTAGCTCACATAATTTCCTGTAACGATACGGTGTATTTCCTACATATTGCTAACTTGTGTTATTTCAGTAAAAGAGGTTCAAACTTAATAGGAGATTGGTTAATTAATTCATGAGTGATTTATCGGGTGAATTAATTGTTAAATTAATTCTAGATAAATTGATTGAATTATTGTTTTAAGAGTTGTTTAATATGAGAAGACTATTATATGACTGTTTTGATCAGACATTTTCTCTATTGGGTTGCTTGAATCAAAACTGAGGTTTTGTGCAAGTTTCCCGTGTTGAAAAACTAGGAAAACAACTTTTGCCAGTGCAGACAGGTCGACCGGACAGGTCGACTGGTTCATGAAGACAAGTCGACCGGTCAGGTCCACCGGTTCGTGAGGAACAGGTCAACCGGTGAGTTATAACGTCTCTGTCACCGATCGACCGGTTGTAACGCGTAACGCGTGCTGACGTGGCAAAATTGACTCTGTATGCGAGATAAACTTTGACAAACCTAATTGTTACGGAAGTATGACTTCCTAAACACTACAAATAGCTCAGTAAGTCACATTATTCATTAGATCACTTGAGAGACTTTTTGGAGGCTATTGACAAAAGATTCCTGAGAGAAAAAATAGTTTAATTCTCAAAAATAATTTTTCCTTTGGCTCTCTTGTGGTTGGAAGAAGTTTAAGAATACCAAAGGGAGATTGAACGACATGTGCCCACCTGCACTCCGGTCGTGGAAATGAGAATAGCAAAGAAGACTAGTTGGTTGAGGCTCTTCCGGTCGTTGTTTGGAACGCTTTGATCATTAGACATGTAGTTTCCTAAATCTCAAAAGGTATGATTTAGATCTTTAGTATTTATGTTATATAGCATCATGAACATGTTCTTGGTTGGCTTTGACGTTGATTAAATTTTTTAAAATTCTGATGCGCACTTGATGCCGTTTTTTCCAACACCTTCGGCAGTTGACTTCCTAATCTCACCTAAGATAAGAATATTGGAGCTTATGAAATGAAAAGAAAAAAAAATATCTAAGTCTTTGAGAATTGTATTTTTAAAAATTTTCCTAAGAGCAAAGAACAATTGTTTCGGAGAATTTTGAAATATGATATGAAGAAAATATTCTATAAATAATTATTATTGATTATTATTTATAAATTATCAATGTTTTTTGATTATTTAATTTTTACCCGTTATGGTTCCTTAGAGTTTAGAATGGTTGTATAGGAATTTATTCTTTGCAATGTAATTAGATATACGACCTATCATCGCCGTTAAGGTTTATTTTATCTTCTTTAGTAGAAATTTTGTAAACCGGAAACGATATAGGAATTTTCATGTAAAATTCTTGGAGGAGATTTATTATGGATCTTGAAGATGAAGGATGTAAAGGTATCTAATTTTTCTTGGTTTATAAAATTATTTTGTGTTTTTGAATAAATTAAAAAACTGCTTTGAATTATGTTTTGTCAGATTTTGGTGACAATTTTTTGAAATTGTCAAAAGTTTGGAAAATTTAGAAAATCTGGGTTACTGTCGCACAGACACTGGTCGACCTCTTCGGTCAGCCAGTTAGTGAAAGGAGGTCAACCGGTTGAGTATAACTGCTCTGTCACCGGTCGACCGGACCTAACGTGACAGTGCACGATTTTACAGTTTTTTGAGATTTTTTCAAGAAAACATGAAGAATAATTTTATGATAACCAGAATTTGATCGTAATGAAGAATTCAAGGACAACTAGGAAGATTCAAGATGAAAGATTGATATATGTTTCGATTATTCTTAGTAATCTTTATTTTTTTTTATTTTCTCTAGGTTGGAACCATAATATTACGGTTATTATTATTATGCTTGTTGCCTAGCTTAATTGCTTTGTATGATTGCATATAATATGATTTGCTATATATGTGATAACATGTCATGTAGAATAGGGAGTGTCGCTCATTAAAATTGTTCATGCATATTTTTAACATAAAACCTTGTTTTCAAAAAGATTGAGTGGGTGAGGGTTTTTGAAGAATAGACACATGGCCTCCATCGATAGTCCACAGGTAACACATGGTGATACTGACCCCTAGAAAGGGATTCATTATGTACCGGTGTGGATTTCTGAGAGGGTAATTTATTTGAACATATTTTATGGTTGTACACCCCTAGGTGAAAATTATAAAATATGGATCAAATAGTTGAAACGATGGTTATACACTCAAGATTAATTTAATTATTAATCTCCCCTAGGAGCTCTGTTAATTAAATTAAAGGCTAAAGAAAACGATTATAAATATGTACTGGACAGAGATTGATCCGGATGATATATATTGATTGGAGGGGATCCGTGTTTCCAATTAAATTTTACATGATCTCCACTAGGAGACTTACAAAAATTTTGAGTTAGGAATTATTGTTGTGAGGGTGTGATTTTTTTAAGGTTTTGACACACAAACATATTGGTTGCATTATAATATGTATATATGTTTGATTACTAAATATTTATACAAGTTTGCTTATACTAAATATATGAATGTTTATTGTAGATCAAAATGTATGCTAGCGCATTATCATCGATACTTAATAAACACACTTTAACTGGCGAGAATTTTACCGATTGGAAAAGGAACCTAAAGATCGTCCTGACTTTTGAAAAATTGAATTTCATACTGAATACACCTTGTCCTCCGGAGCTACCTGTTGATGCTCCTAATGTGGTTTTCCTAGCATATCAATGCTGGAAGGACTCTAACGATATGGCTCGCTGTTATATGATGGTGAGCATGTCCACCATGCTACAAGCACAACATGAAGATTACATAACTGTTCGTCAGATTATTGATAATCTTGAGGACATGTTTGGCGGCCAAGCTGCTGAAAAATATCGGAAAGCCCTAAGTAACCTCATTAATTGCAGATAGAAGGCTGGGTCTTCCGTAAAGGAACATATGCTGAAGGTGATGGGCTATTTGGTTGACGCTTAGTCCAATGGGGATGACATCGATGCTGAGTCTCAATTGACCATGATCTTTGAGACTTTGTCAATGGAGTATATTTTGTTTAGGGAAACATTCAATTGGAGCGCTAAACAGAATATAACCCTGACAGAGTTGATGCAAGAACTCTAAAAGTTTGAGCAGATGATCAAGAGGTCAACCATTATAGAGGCCAACTTGGCTGAGGCATCTTCCTCAAACCTTCTCCAGGGAATGGAAAGAACAAGCAAGGAGCTCAGAAGGAGAGTTCTTCAGTTCCGCCAAACAAGGGCAAGAACAAGAAGAATAAGAAGAACCCGAACAAGCTCAAGTGCTTTCATTGCGGGAAGGTGGGGCACATGAAAAAGAATTGCAAAGACTACCTAGCCTCTAAAGGCAAAGGAGGTGAGTGTGATCTTTTGATTATGGAAGCATGTCTCGTTGAGGAATCCAGTGACAACTAGGTCATAGATTCTGGAGCAACTAATCATGTGTGTGTTTCTCTGCAGGGGTTCAAGCAAACGAGAAGTCTTCTAAATGAGAGCTTCACGTTGAGGATGGCCGATGGAACTCTAGTGTTGGCTAAAGCAGTGGGAGACATCCATCTTTATTTTGATAGTTATAGGAGTTTATGTTTACGAGATTGTTTTTATGTTTCTCAATTTAAGAGGAATCTTATTTCTGTTGCTTGTTTATTTAAGGATTCTTATTCAGTTTCTTTTAATAATAAAGTTATGATTCGTAAAACAAGTCTTTTATTTGTGATGGATGGATGCAAAATAATCTATATTTTATCAAACCTAAGATGGACTCACCACTAAACGCTAAAGTTATTAATAACTCTAAAAGGCTTAAAACTTCTCACTCTAATGAGACATATCTTTAGCATTTGCGATTTGGTCACATTAGCTATAACAGGATACAGAGGTTGGTAAATGGTGGACCTTTAAGTTCCTTAAAGGTTGGGTACTTACCCCAATGTGAGTCCTGTTTGGAGGGCAAAATGATGAAAAGACCATTTGGGTCTAAGGGCAATAGGGCTGAAGAGGTTCTTGAACTTGTGCATAGTGATGTTTGTCGTTCTTCATTTTTAAAATGACGTGTCATTTTGGTTCATACGTAAAATGACATGTCATTTTGGTTCTCAAAAGAAACGACGTGTCATTTTGATTCCCACGTAAAATGACGTGTCGTTTTGCTTCCATCATAAATGACGTGTCGTTATTCTTTGCATGTAAGACGACGCTTCATTTTCTTTCCCATTTAAAATGACGTATCATTTTACTTCCCATGAAAAATGACATATCGTTTTGTCTCCCCAAAAATGACATGTCGTTTTGTATCAAAAAATGAAGTGTCATTTTATCTCCTTAAAAATGACGTGTCCTTTTTCTTAGCTTGTAAAATGACGTGTCGTTTTGTCTCCAAAAATAACGTCTCGTTTTCCTCCAATGTAAAATGATGTGTTGTATTGTCTCTAAAAAAATGATGTGACGTTTTATCTCTATTAAAACGACGAGTCATTTTGTCTCCAAAATACGACATGTCGTTTGCCTCCAGAAAAATGACGCGTCGTTTTAGAATCAAGAAAAAATGACTTTTCATTTTGTTTCAAATCTGGAACGACTTGTTGTTTTTCATACGTAAACGACGTGTCATTTTGGTTCAAATGTAAAATGACAGTTTTTGTTCCCATAAGAAACGACGTGTCGTTTTAGTTCACAATTAAAACGACTTGTTGTTTTTCTAAGCATAAGAAGCGACGTGTTGTGTTTCTTTTATTGGGAAATGAAGTGTCATTTTGATTTTAATCAGAAACGACGTGTCATTTTTTGTTGTTGGAAAGTTTATGTCATTTTTATCTTTAGCAGAACAAAAAAACAGAAGCATGTGCGTTTCATCTGAGGTCCGTTTTGTGCCATGTTTTCATTATTTTACTTCAAATTTCATTTACCAATTGTTCATATTATTTGTTTGACCTTTTAGCCACTTTAAAAGGGGCAGTTTTTTGCCGGCATGCTCAGAAATATGTAAAGATCGAGTGTGTAAAATTTTAGAATTTTTTTGACGTCGATTTTCTTGTATTTTATTTTTTTAATGCGAAAAATAGAGAAAATGTTAAAAAAATACAATATTCATAAAAAATGGTGCCGCTTGTTTTATTAATTCCTAAAAATTGTTTATTAATTTTAGGATGCCAAACATAAATAAAAATGTGAATTTTTGGGCCCCCGACCACTGCGCTCGCCGGGAGGCTTTCCGACATTGTTTTTTTTTTTTTTTTCATTTTTTGAGGGGGATTTTTTTAGGCAGGGCAATTTTTTGCAGGCATGCTTAGAAGAATATACGGATTGTGTGTGCAAAATATTAGAATTTGTTGACGTCGATTTTATTTTATTTTATTTTTCAAAGACGAAAAATAAAGAAAATCATAAAAATAGAATATTCGTCTAAAAATGGTACCACATGTTGCATTAATTCTTAAAAATCATGTATTAATTTTAGAACGCAAAATATAAATAAAAATGTGAGTTTTTAAACCCTCTCAGCCTCTGCCGCCCTGCTGCGCTCGCCGATGGCTTTTTGACATCGTTTTTTTGTTTTCATTTTTTGAGGCCATGTTTTGTAGGGATGCTCAGAAAAATGTAAGGATCGTGTATGAGAAATTTCAAAAATTTCTCACATCATTTTTATTTTATTTAATTTTTCAAGGACGAAAAATAGAGAAAATAATAAAAAATAGAATATTCTTCCAAAAATGGTGCCCTTAGTGCATTAATTCCTAAAAATCACGTACTAATTTTAGAACGCAATACATAAATAAAAACGTGAATTTTTGACCCCTCTCGGCCTCTGGCCGCCCCGCTGCGCGTAATAGTGCTTTTTAACTTCGTTTTTCTTTTTTTATTTTCTGAGGCCATTTTTTGCAGGGATGCTCAGAAAAATGTGAGGATCGTGTCTGTAAAATCTCTGAATTTTTTGACATTGTTTTTATTTTATTTTATTTTTTAAGGACGGGAAATAGAGAAAATCATAAAAAAAATTGAATATTCATCAAAAAAGGGTGTTGCTTGTTGCATTAATTCCTAAAAATCATGTATTAATTATAGAATGTAAAATATAAATAAAAATGTGAATTTTTGACCCCTCCCGGCCTTTGGACGCCCCACTACGCGCCCCAAGGGCTTTTTGACATCGTTTTTCTTTTTTCGTTTTTTGAGGCCATTTTTGGTAGGCAAGCTCATAAAAATGTAAGGATCGTGTCTGCAAAATTACAGAATTTTTTGACATCGTTTTTATTTTTTTGTTTTTCAAAAATAAAAAATAGAGAAAATCATAAAAAATAGAATATTCAATAAAAAATGGTGACGCTTGTTGCATTAATTCCTAAAAATTATGTATTACTTTTTGAATTAAAACAGAATTCAAAATGTGAATTTTTAACCATTTTCGGCCTCTGAACGCCACACTACGCGCCCTAGGAGCTTTTTGACATCGCTTTTTATTTTTAATTTTTTGAGGCCATTTTTGGTAGGCAAGCTCAGAAAAATATAAGGATCGTGTATGCAAAATTACAGAATTTTTTGACGTCGTTTTTATTTTATTTTATTTTTCAACAATGAAATATAGAGAAAATCTTAAAAAATAGAATATTCATCAAAAAAATGGTGCCGCTTGTTGTATTAATTTTAGAATGTAAAACATAACAAATTTAAATTTTTGACCCCTCCCGGCCTCTGGGCGCCCAAGTTCGAGCTGGGACTTTTTGATATCGTTTTTTCTTTTTTCATTTTTGATGCCATTTTTGGTAGGCGTATCAGAAAAATGTAAGGATCGTGTCTGTAAAATTACAGAATTTTTTGACATCCTTTTTATGTTATTTTATTTTTCAAAAATGAAAAATAGAGCATATCATAAAAAATATAATATTCTTCAAAAAATGATTCCGCTTGTTGCATTAATTCCTAAAAATCATATATTAATTTTAGAGTGCAAAATAAAAATAAAAATGTGAAATTTTGAACCCTTCTGGCCTCTCGGCGCCCCTTTGCGCACCGAAGGCTTTTCAACATCATTTTTCTTCATCATTTTTTAGGCCATTTTTTGCAAGCATGCTCTGAAAAATGTAAGGATGATGTGCATAAAATTTCAAAATTTTTTGGCATCAATTTTATTTTATTTTATTTTTCAAATATGAAAATAGTGAAAATCATAAAAAAATAGAATATTCATAAAAAAAAATCGTGCCGCTTGTTCCATTAATTCCTAAAAATCTTCTATTAATTTTAGAATGAAAAATATAAATAAAAATGTGAATTTTTGACCCTTCCCAGCTCTGGGCACTACACTCGGAGTGCTCGGGGCTTTTTGACATCATTTTTCTTCTTTCATTTTTTGATGCCATTTTTCGCAGGCACGCTCAGAAAAATGTAGGGCTCATATTTGCAAAATTTCATGATTTTTTAACATCAATTTTATTTTATTTTATTTTTCAAGGACGAATAATAGAGAAAATCATAAAAATAGAATATTCATCAAAAAATGGTACCGCTTATTGCATTAATTCCTAAAAATCTTGTATTAATTTTAGATTGAAAAACATAAATAAAAATATAAAATTTTGACCCCTCCCGACCTTTGGGCGCCTAACTGCACGCACTGGGGCTTTTGACAACGTTTTGTTTTTCATTTTTTGAGGCCTTTTTTTCCAAGCATGCTCAGAAAAATGTAATGATTGTTTCTGCAAAATTTCAGAATTTTGTGACATCATTTTTATTTTATTTTATTTTTCAAAAATGAAAAATAGGGAACGTCATAAAAAATAAATATTCATCAAAAAACTGGTTCCATTGTAGCATTAATTCTTAAAAATCATGTATTAATTTTAGTATGTAAATATAAATAAAAATGTAAATTTTTGTCTCCTCCCGACCTCTGAGTGCCCAACTACACGTCGGGGGCTTTTTGACATCATTTTTCTTCTTTCATTTTTTGAGGCCATTTTTTGTGGGCTTGCTCAGAAAAATATCAGGATCATGTTTGTAAAATTTCAGAATTTTTTGGCGTCGTTTTTATTTGATTTTATTTTTCAAAGTTGAAAAATAGAGAAAATGATAAAAAAAAAGAATATTCATCAAAAAATGGTGCCGCATGTTGCATTAATTCCAAAAAAACTTGGATTAAGTTTAGAATGAAAAACATAAATAAAAATGTGAACTTTTGACCCCTTCCGGCTCTGGGCACCATACTGCAAGTGTCGTGGGCTTTTTGACATCGTTTTTCTTCTTTCATCTCTGAAAAAGGTAAGGATTGTTTCTCCAAAATTTCTGGATTTTTTGACATCGTTTTTATTTTATTTTATTTTTTAATGGTGAAAATAGAGAAAATCATAAAAAAAAATAGAATACTCATCAAAAAATGGTGCCGCTTGTTGCATTAATTCTAAAAAATCTTTTATTAATTTTAAAATGAAAAACATAAATAAAAATGTGAATTTTTTACCCCTCCCGATCTCTGGGTACCGCACTGCGAGCGCTAGGGGCTTTTTTACATCGTTTTTCTTCTTTCATTTTTTGAGGCCATCTTTTGCAGGCATCATCAGAAAAATGTAAGGATAGGTTCTGCAAAATTTCTGGATTTTTTACATCGCTTTTATTTTATTTTACTTTTCAAATTCAAAAAATAAAGAAAATCATAAGAAATAGAATATTCAGGAAAAAGTGGTTCCGCTTGTTGCATTAATTCCTAAAAATCTTGTATTAATTTTAGTATGCACATAAAAAAAATAGATTTTGTTTCCGCAAGCGTACGGTGTCAAGTTTTGAGTATAGGATGAGTGAGTATCGTCTCCACAGGGATTGGGTTTAGAATTGCCGTTAAGTACCGCAATTATCGTAACTTAACTTTATCTAGGCAACCTAATAAAATGATAATTATGAACAAAAATAAAATAAATATAAGAATAGAAATAAAGTATCTATACACAAATGGTCTAGGGACTTGATTTCGCTTTATTATTCCTATGTTCATCCTATTATGTAGTCGCTAATCAATTCTGTTCAATTCATTAATCAAGGCTCTAATGTCATCTCGCAACATTTCCCGAGTACCTCACAAGGAACTATATTTAAATACCCAAAATAATATCCCTATTCGAAATGAATATTTAAACAAAAATTAAGCTTCACCTTTAGAATTAGAAAATAGGAATATTGATCGCCTCCCGGCCTCACAACGACCTAAATCCTAATTTGATTATCTAACCGTTGATCTCCTCCCGGTCTCACAACAACCTAGGCCTCGTTCATTTCACCAATTCAAATTTTCAGTTTTAGGTTTCTACAGTAAAAAGCTCTCAGAAAATGTCACATCTCAGCTCGAATTGAAAACTCGAATCCGCGAAGTGAACGAGGCCCTAAACTATGTTTCTCAAATCTAGTTAAAGAACTCAATCTCTCCCGAGCATCATATTCGTAATCTAAAAAGCATCTAACTCATTGGCCAAATAAATTATAAGCATTAAGCATAGAGAAACATACATGAATTGAAAACGAAATTAAATTAACAATTAACAAAATATTCAAAACATAGTTCAAATAAAATTACATCAAGTCCTAGATTTAATGTCTAGCTCAACATGAAAAAATAGATGAAAGAAGAAAAAACCCAAAATCCATTGAAGAGCTTCTAAGGACCTCCAAGATGAAGGATTTCGGCCTCCTTTTGATGTTTTCTTCAGTTTTCCGGGCTCCCCTTCTCAAGTGGCATATCTTTCCTTTTATACTACTTAGTTTCAGAGTTAGGGATTCATATGCGCATTGCAGCCTGTGTGAAAACGCGCTGCAGTGTGCATTTTTGGAAACAAAACTCGCTGCTGGAAACTGAGGTGCGCTGCAGCGCGCGTCCAAGGGTCTGGGCACGCTGCAGCGCGCGGCCAGGCCTCTGGGCACGCTGCAGCACCCATTGGGCGCGTTGCAACGCGTGACCAAGCCTCTGGGCGCACTGCATCTCCCATTGGGTGCGCTGCAGCGGGCAGGGCTCTCCCTGGATGCGCTGATTTCTTACTCTCTGGTCTTCTTGCTTTCCTTTGCGCGTTATAGCCCAAAAAGGTGCGCTGTAGCCCACTTTCTTACATTCCAAAGCCTCCTCTTTTGTGCCTTAAAATCCTCTTTCGCCTCCTCTTGCCATTGATTCAAAAGTTGGGCAAATATTCTTCTTTTCTTCATGTAAAATCATCCAAGTTCGTATTTATTCCTAATTCCTATAAAAAACATACAAAAGACATTAAACTAACAACAATGCTTGAAAACTTACAAATATTCAAGCTTAAAAATACTTAATTTATTGGTAGAAATACCCGTCATCAAATTCCCCCAAACTTAAACAGTTGCTTGTCCTCAAGCAAAAGAAAAGAAAGAAAAAGAAAACAAAAATCAAGTACTAAGACACAAACGAAAAAAATGAGTTTTGTATCGAGTCAACAACTGTGCATATATCTCCAAAGCCACATAATGCTCTAAGCTTAAAGGAAATGCAAACACTAAGATTATCTAGAATTTTAACATCAAGCATCAATTTCACTCCACTCAAGACTTTCAAAGTGTAAGTGTGCACAATCAATCTCAATCAACCAAATAAAATCCGGATAGACCTATGTGCCAAGGAGACTATGACCCGGGGTTGTCCCGGGGCTGTACCGGGACAGTCACGGGGCTGTCCCGGGGCTGTCCCGTGGCTGTCCCGGGGCTACTCCGGGACTGTCTCGGGGCTGAACCGGGGCTGTCCCGTGGCTGGCCCCGGGCTCCCCCCCGGCCATCCCCGGGTGCCCCCGGGGCTACCCCAGGACTATCCCGGGGCTGTACCGGGGCTGACTCGAGGCTATCCTAGGGCGGCCCCGGGGCTGTCCCGGGTTTGTCGCGGGGATGTCCCGGGGCTGTTCCGGGGCTACCCCGGTGCTGTCCCGAGGCTGACCCGTGGCTATCCAGGGGATATCCCGAGGTTATCCCGTGGCTGTCCCGGGGCTATCCTGGGGCTATACCGGGGCTGTACCGGGGATGTCCCGGGGCTGACCCAGAACTGTCCCGGGGCTGTCCCCATAGGCCCATTTTTCGTGTCACTCTCCACTAATAAAGGTTCACTTGTCATTGAAGATCAAAAGGACTTTTGAGGGTTGTAATGTATGGCTAGGGTAAAAGGTGGATGAGATTA
>NW_010358776.1:34094-61013 GCF_000414095.1 Morus notabilis | reverse complement strand
CGAGTAAAAACATGGCCAAAAGAACACAACTCAATGGAGACAAGTCATAACAACCAACTCACAAGTAATGCCCAAAATCCACTAAAATCAACCACAAAGTGTCTCACCCCTAAACTCAAAATCAAACAATCATTAAAATTAATAACGAGGGAATAAGAACACGTACCGGGGAGGCGAGACAATCTCGCCTCCTAGTATGGTTGCTGATGATGCACCGGGCATGATGGCATAAACTCGGGTTGGGGCGGGACTCTCCTCCATAAATTGCGTCTTTAGGCTTAATTATTCCTATGCCGAGCCAACTCGTCAAAGAGTGACTTTCGCCCATAGTACGTGTCATACAACACAATGTATGGGTCTTGATTCTTTACACCCTCAAACTTGGCGAAATTTGGCGGTTTTCGGCTCATTTGCTCAACTCGACTCGGCGCCGGCATATGCGCTTAGTTGGTGCGGAAGAACGGTGTTCGAGATGGTGGGGGAGTTGCCGGCCACATTGGGTCTTCATAGATGTGATCTTTCTCAACCGGGGGTGGCACGACAATGGGGATCTCGAGGGATTGAGACTCATTAACATCTTCTTGAAATTCTTCACTAATCAATTCTTGAGTCTCCTCCTCTCTCAAAGAGTCATATTCAAATAACTCTCATTCCTCCTCTTGTGTTTCTCTATTCATGGCGTTAGTAGATTCATCAAGAAGCAACTTCAACCTAAACAACTCCGCTAGACTTGTCTCCATTTCCTCGTGAAGTTGGTCGAGTGCCTCCATCCTCTCTAACTTCTCTATGCGGAGTCTTGTCTCCTCCGAAAATTGGGCGACAAGATCTTCAAGGTCTAGAGAAGACTCCGCTTGCTGAGGTTGAGTGTCATCCCATGGCTCTAAAAAGGTTAAAAATGTAAATAAAAAAGTTTTTCATAAGCACCAAGGACATGGCTTGTTCTAAAAGTGTTTAAAAAAGTTAAAAACACTTTAAGGTTATCTACCTAAACAGGTTCAAAAGTGACTTTTAGACTAAATAAGCAAAAGGCGGCTTTTTTAAGCCAATCCAAACGAACTCTTAGTCCAAACCCAAATAAACCCTTCAAACAAGGAGAATTTTTAATTCTTACTAATTATTAAAAAGTCAAATTTTCATGTCCTTAATTGGGGGTAAATCCAATACTCGGACTAATCTAATAAATGTGATTTTTTTTTTTGTATTCTAGTGTAACATTGCTTGTTTAGGTGTGTAATATTTAGTTTCCACAAATATAACATTTAAAAAATATAGTATAATACATGTAACATTGAACATTACAAAATAAGTTACATATGAATGAATATTTGTCAGAGACTGACCGTGCTGGATTTAAGAATTTACGTCTATAAATATAAAAGACATTCTTAATCATGAGACCGCAAAAAAAAAAAAAACAAATAAACAAACAAACAAACCGTGAGATCTCGTTTTCAACCGTTAGATTAATTTTCAACGGGTATATTTGTGCAGATCCATATTAAAAAATTACAATACGCCACTGAGAATTGTTCTTGCTACATATTTAACAGTCAGTTACAACGGAGTGCTCCACTGGCAGGGTTTTTGGTTCTCACATTAGATAATGCCTTTTTCTAAAAATAAAAAAAAGAAAAATTAAGGAATTGTTAAAATTGTACTTTGGCCCCTTAATTCTTCCCAGTTTTCATCTCGCACTCTCCTTCTTTTTTCCCCTTTTCCTTTTCTTCTTTCCTCTCTCTCTCCCGGGAAGCACAACAGAAGTTTTCTTTCCAGTGAGTAGAATGCCAATTTCTACTGCAAAACTTCTTGTAGCGAGGAGAAATATGTTATAGAGATCTCAAAAACTTTTGAGGTAGTTTTCTCTCTTGAATGATCTTAATCCGAAATTTCCTTATTGAATTTTTAGTAATTCCCTCTTGATTTCAATTCTAACTGTGATGAAATCTCTTTTTTCATTATGATTTAAAAAGATGTATTAGATTTCTGAAACTCTCAAGTACTTATATATGAGCCTATTGAGTTTTTTCTTGTTTTTTTTTTTTTTTTTATTTTTAGCTAATCCCAATTGTTCATAGTTTTTGAGAATACTGGTTCATGTTTTTATGAGATTGATCTTAAAATTAAAAAAAAATATTTCTGCAAAAATTATGGAACCAAGCTCCATAGATTTTGAGAATACTGGTTCATGTTTTTATGAGATTGATCTTAAAAGTAAAAAAAATATTTCTGCAAAAATTATGGAACCAAGCTGAGGCCTGGATTTTTGCTAATTTACCTATAATTTTATCGATTTTATTATTAATTCTTCAACGGAATTAAGCTTAAAGCTATTTACTTTCGGGCTCTTTCCATTTTTCATTATTGCAGGTGGAAAAGGAAATGGAATTTTAAGTTGGTGAATCGTTATTTATAAGCGTTAAGACGTTTATTACCTTAGAATTCCACTTAACTGGAAATAATTATTGTTTAATTTTTTTAATGATATAAAAATGGAATTGTTTTTTGAAGTTATAAGATGGGAAAAAAAAGGCTATTGTTATTGCATATTCGGTTTGCTATGTGTGTTTTAAATGTAGTATAAACTCATAGCAAAGTAAAATGGGCCATTGCAATTACAGAAATGAATGACTAGATCAGGGCCGGATTGTAATGATCCAGATTACTTACCATGACTTAATTTTAAAAATTCTTTAAAACCATTTTTAAAGTAAACTTGGGTACCGGAATTTTAGAATTTTTTGTTAAAAAAAAAAACTTAAATCCTTAAAACTAAATTTTCCTTTCAAAACCTTTTTAGTTGCTTTGAAATTTCCTTCTTTTCATCATGCGGCGTTAAACTTAGCACTTCCTTTACGCATAATATACTGAAAACTAGTGTCGTAATATTTATATTATATGCGGAATATAAATACTTTAGTCTTAAACTTAACATGGTAGGACATTAAAATAATTGCATAAGAATATCTATTTTACAAATTTCCTTCACTTTAGTCTTCGTTTTAACCTCCAAAAGAAACCCCTTAGTTATGGTTATAAAAATTAGTATCTCACATATTTTAACAGTGTCTAGTGCTGTCCAATTTACTATAAGAATTCTGCAAAAAAACTCAATTTTTCAGGGTCCGTTTAGTTCGTTGATTCGATTTTTAATTTGAGTTGAGATGTGACTTTATGTGAGAGTTTTTTACTGTAACAAAAAAGTTAGATGTAACTATTTCTGAGAGCTTTTTATTATAACAAAATTCGAATTCTAAACTCAAATCGGTAAAATGAACGGGGCCTCAATCTTTACAAAATTGAGTTTTAACAATTTTTGGCATTATTGCCCTTAAAGATTTTGCTCATTCTTATGGCTTCAAAACAGTTTCCAGCCCTTCCTAAGCTCATTTAAAACCGATTCCAGCAAGTAAAAACTGTCACTTTGCTGCAGAAAAATTAAATTCACAATTTTAACCCGATTTCAGCTATTTCGACGATTTAGCCCATAAAGGTTGATTTTGTTGTCTCTAAACCTTCTTGCATTATTTTTCAACCAAAATTTTAACACGAATGCTGTCATGGAACTTAGGATATGCCGTTGCAGCAGTTTGCAAAAACAAGCATGGTAGGTTTCTGTTTTTGCACTTTTAACCCGAAATAGTCAAATCTTTAAAATCTAGTCCTTCAAGCTATTTTAATCAAATTTTTTAGGGTTCTCAAAATACGAGAATTAATGTCAAAGTGCTTCCTTAGCACAAAATTCTTAACACACACACTTTTCTATTTTTTGAGTCCAAAAATCAAATTTTCACTATTTTTTCTCATCATACTTCATAATAGTCGTACTTGAACATCAAAGTTAGAGCAAACATAACTCCAACACCTACCATATATTTTTCATCATTTCATGATGCTAAAACACACTTCAACATTCGAGAATTATATTATTACTTAACATTTTCATGCCATAGTCCTTACTTTGAATAGTGTTTTTGTATCTAATTGAATAGTCTTATGTGTCTAGATGAATCGTAAGTGTATCCACCTTTAATATATAGTTATATATATATATATATATATAGCATTGTGCACTGAAATGAAATTTAAAGAAAAAAAAGGAATATCATCTTATACCATTCAAAATTAACAAAATAACACACTACATCAAATGAGGAAAAACAAATAACAACCAAAATAAAAGGCAACAAAGTTAAAGTAATAATACTACAAATTTAATATTAAAACTCATTAAAACCTTCTCCACTAAAAAGAAGTATACTTTTCTACTTCAATAATTTTCAAAAGCTTATTTTTGAGATTGAATCAAACTTTTTATTTCTTTTTTGTCTTGAGTTTGTCGTGCCGATACAAATTTTCTTGTGAACATATTTATTCTTAAAACATAATTTTGATATGCTTGAAAACCATCAACACAATATAACACAACAATAACAAAAAGTAAAATGGCTAATTTATAACTCAAAAAACAATAATCAACAAGTAGATAAAAAATAATGAGTAAGAGAGGTACATTATAACCTAAAAACTTGTATAAAAAATATTGAGAAAAGAGTAGTAGTACAAGTAAAATATAGTGTTTGTGTAGTTCACTGATTCGAATTTTTAATGTGAGTTAAAATGTGATTTTATATGAATTTTTTATTATAGTAAAAAAATTAAATATAATTATTTCTGAGAACTTTTTACTATATTAAAACTCAAATTTTAAACTTAAATTATAATAAAACTCAAATTTTAAATACGATCTCAAAATATATTCTCGTTGATTCTACTCTATATGGGCAATTCTACAGTAGAAGGCGATTTTTCCCCAATCAGTAGGGTAAAATAGTAAAGACCGTTGGATTAAAAATTCATCGTCCAAAAAAAAAAAAAATTCCTTCCCCAACGCAAATTTGCAGACCTAATCCCTAATTTGCAAACCCATCTTTGATACCTTAACTTAATTTGCAGACCCACCAGCCACACCTCCCGGCGTCGCAAGCCGGCATAATGGACCCCGTTTCGGACTTTGTCAAGAGACCTATTGATTAATGGGAGGAAGAGCATGGGATTTGTCGGTTGGTTTGATTTTCCGTTGATTGTGGGTCCGGGTTTCCATTTCTTCATCATCTTGTTGCTCGTTCATCAAAGAGACTAAATTCGCTGAAGATCTCGGATTACATGCGCTTAACAATACTCAGACTTCTTCGAAAACAGGTTACTCTCTAATCTTTGGGGTTTTTTTTTTTTTTTTTTTGAAAAGGAAAATCTAGTTTATACGTTATGGTTATTACTAATATGATTATTGTTATCGTTATTATTTTCTGAATTTTGTGTAAGTTATTATTATGTCCACAATTTGCAGAGTTCATATTTGTCACGAGAATATAGAAGAGGTGTTTGGGGAAGAAGAAAATGATGGACTTTTCGAGGAAACAATAGATTCGGAAACTGGAGCAAACAACACCATACTCTCATTCACTTTTTCTCTCTTGAGTCCAAAATCACCCAGTTTAGGGACTTGGATTTGCTTGTTTCGAAATCAACCAGTTTAGGAATTTTGATAATTTGAAGGTTGGTTTCTGGGTTGTCTGAATTCTTTGGAATTGTTGATTGCAAGGAAAATTTGATAATTTGAAGGTTTCGGAGTTGTCTTAATTCATAAAATTTGATCATTTGATAATTGTTGCTTGAATTGTTGGTTTCTGGGTTGTTGAGATTCTGAGGAGTTTTGGATTGCGAGGAAAATTCTTGATTTTAAGGTTGGTTTTTACTTTCTGTGCGTACTAAACTATTGTTCTTCATTCTAAAAAAAAAAAAAAAGAACTATTGTTCTTCAGTTTTTTATTTTTATTTTTTTAATACAGGCTACAATCCGGTGTTAATGAGACTACGTAAACCTTCACTAAGATTTAATATGGATAGTTGGATTTCACATTACCGGTAGGGGAAAAAGCTTCCCCTACCATAGACATGTCAAAAAAATATAATAGAAACAGGCCTAAATTGTAGGCTAAAACTTTGGGGCCTTAAGCAGCCGCTTAACTTGCCTTAGGGTTAAGCCGGCTCTGGACTAGATCATGGATTCTGCTTTTTTTTATTCATACATATCATCAAAGACATTTTATCATTCAAGCATTTATTTTTATGTTATTTTTATTTTCCAGATTCAAGGATAACATAGAAAAAAGAAGGGGGGATTTGACATTTGTAGCTTTGTTACCACTTCTTGTTCTTCATCTTTGTTCCTCGTCCTTGTAGAGGAAGAGGGATCATTGTCGGTTTTCGGGTTAGGATTTTCGTCAGCTCCTTGATGGTCAAGAATGGCCAAAGTCAGGGACAGGACTGAGGATTTCAAAGATGCTGTGAGGCACACTGCTCTCTCTTTGGGATATGATGAGGTTTTGTATTTCTAACCTTTCAATTTCGTGTTATTCATCTATGAATACTGAGATGATTTTGTTACAATCAGAGGCTTTTGGTGATCACGTGTTCTTTTTACAGTCTAAATTGGCAGCCATTTTGGCAAATTTTATCATCCACAAGCGTCGCCAAAGATCACCTTTCACTAAAGCCGCCCTCAAAACAGTATGCGCACCATTACCAAACCATTCATCTTGTTTATAAAATTCCTTAGTTTAATTTCTGTTCTGGTGTTGGATGTGCTTTCTTTCCTCTATTTAGCTTGAGAGCATTGGGACTCTAGAACATTTTATGCTGAAACATCGCAAGGATTATGTGGATCTGCATCGAACTACTGAACAAGAGAGAGATAGCATTGAGCATGAAGTAAGTCATAATTTGGTGTTTCTGTACTGGAATTTCACGACATATTATTATTTGGATTATTAACACCATTCTTTCTGATGCTAGAATTTTACATTTTGGATTTTATTATTTCAAAATCAAATGAACTGTCTCAGATAATCAACGGATTTTTACCTAGATAGATCTTATCTTTCTTCACTTATTTTATTTCACAGATGCCATGCATTTTATGCCTCGGCAATCCCTTAGTGCACACGCATATGCCATTTATTTTAGAGAAACTACTTGGTGGGTACTTTATTTTCTTTTGAATATGATTGTAATCACAATATTTAATGAGTTGTAATTAATATACATCTTTATCATCGTAACTAATATGCGTCTTTATCTTTTCTTAGTGCCTAAAGATTGCTTGGTCTAGTGGCATAGGGGGGTTTGGGTGGGATGGGGTCTGGGAGAGGTTGCCGGTTCGATTCCGTGTTGTATTTTTTTTTTTTAAATCTTTATCTTAGTTTTACGTGGTAGATTCTGTATTTTTTTTTTTTTTTGATTCATTCAGCTATTAATCGAATGCAGGTCAGTGCTTTTATTAAAGCATGCCAAGAACAAATTGATGTTCTAAAAAACAGCATAAATGATGAAGAAGATACTTCAAAAGGCTGGTTTGGCATTAGGGCTGATAAATTTAATGCTGATACGGTAGCACACAAACATGGGGTGGTAGGTTTCAATTTGTACTCTCATCTTTTATTCATACTATTTGATCGTTGTCTTTTATGTTTTTACGTGTCCTCCAGGGCAGAAACCTTGCAATTTATCACCTTACTTTAGTGTTGTGAAATGATACGATCTTCTCGTGACATGCAATTA
Organism: Morus notabilis; assembly: GCF_000414095.1. Classification (NCBI taxonomy): domain Eukaryota; kingdom Viridiplantae; phylum Streptophyta; class Magnoliopsida; order Rosales; family Moraceae; genus Morus; species Morus notabilis. The sequence continues at coordinate 53,393 of NW_010358776.1, read as the reverse complement.
CAACTAATCCTGGCTATTTGCGAGTTCATTGTTGTTCAATCTGTTCAGTTTGAAATTTTAAATTTCCATCTCCTTATTAGGAAACTTTATTAATCAAATGAATATTATGATTTGGTAATTTGGTTTTTTCTTATGCCAGTTTCTTGACTGCAGGTTTTGAGTTTAAGTGAGAGACTTCACTCTGTTACATCCCAGTTTGATCAGCTTAGAGCCATACGCTTTCAAGATGCCATCAGTAAGGCAACACCAAGAAGAAAATTTAAACCCGTTGTCAAGTCAAGTTCTGAAGACGCATCTAAATCAAACAATTTAGACGTCAGAGAACTTGATCAATTTCGACCCGAGCCTCTAAAAGTTCAGCAACAGCTTTTGGATGATGAAACTCGTGCTCTTCAGGTAATCACAGTATAAGAACTTCAGTGGCATCTTTTTGTTTCTTTTTTTGTGCTTTTCTGTCATGTTATTCCTAATTGCTTCATCTCAAATTGCAAGTTTCCCTTAAAATTAAAGCTGTTTGTTGCTGTTGCTGTTGTTGATTTGCAGGTAGAGCTGAGTAGTCTTCTAGATGCGGTCCAGCAAACGGAAACTAAGATGGTGGAAATGTCAGCGTTGAATCATCTCATGGCCACACATGTTTTGCAACAAGCACAACAAATAGAACAGCTATACCTGCAGGTTAGATGCCCAGTACATGTTGATGTTCATTCATTTTTCTTGTAGCTTATAAGGTTCTTACGGTATGCATCTACTTTTTAACCTTATTATTTTGCTAAGATGTCTACTGCATGTTTGAAATTTGCGGAAAATTTATATTTTAAACCATAATACCTTTGTGTTAAAAGATAATGTTTATATTGTCACTGGAATCACGATTTTACATACATCCTTTTTAGTTTTTTCTTGTTAGAAAAATGAACTTCTGTTTATTTGTGAGTGTGATTCTCTGCAGTTTAAGTGTTTGGAGATGGGGATTGGGATTTCCAACTAATCTAAAAGGAACTACACATTTAACTAAAACGTTGTCCATATTGCATCAAAAATGAAGATGTTCATATTACCCTCTAAAACACAACACCCAAAAAAAAAAAAAAAAAAAACACACGAGGAGAATAATAAATAAAAAATTTAGTTTTACTGTTTGATTTTAGAGACACTGAAGTTAGCATATGGGCAGCGAACCTGGTTGCTCCATATACTTTCCTGCCAAATAAATATATGTATACTATATTCAAGAATATAATAATCAATAAATATATTTCTGAATAATGACTGCTACAAATTAGTTGTGGTGCAAATTTAACTTGCCCTTTCCTTTATTTTGCAAGAGTAGTTAAGATATTTTCAATTATCTTTCTTGATGATTGCATGGTCAAAGACATGGATTTAAGCTTAATATTGAGAATGTACCTTTCAGGCTTTCAATGAATGCATAAGGCTTGGCTTTTATAACTGGCAATATGCAAATTTAAGTCCTTATTTGTCAAGCACAATTTTTTCTCAGTAAATAGCTGTAGCATTACTTATGAAAGAAGAAAAGGTATGCACATCATTAACTCAATTTCGTATGATAAAGATCATTTAGCAGTGATTATGTGTCTCATTCACTGAGAAATTAGCAATCATGTATAACATTGCATTTACAAGTTAACAGGTTTTCATGTTTGCATAACAAAATCGTAAACAGAAGCTTCTCGGAAATTATTTCTTATTGCGACCCGCTTTCTTTTGGAATGGCAGGCAGTTGAAGCGACAACGAATGTAGAGTTGGGTAACAAAGAACTGTCCCAAGCTATCCAGCGGAATAGTAGCAGCAGGACCTTTCTTCTGCTCTTCCTATTTGTACTCACCTTCTCAATTCTATTTCTTGATTGGTATAGTTAAATCGATTGACGGCATATGCTAATTTTACCTCCCCGGTTTTGAAAATGATTACATTTCTCCTTGGTACTTTTCTTGGGGGAAAAAAAAAGGAAAAGAAAAAAGTACCAGAATTTGAAAAGAGGAAAAGCAATCACACGGAGGAAAAACAAGTGAAACGCTTGAAGGTTGACGGTTGGAATCGTGTTTCCTTTGTTAGAAAAACATGTTCCTCCTTAATGACGTGATGTCATTCCTTTATGAGTTTGCTATCGCCTTTGTCAAAAAATGTAATGTTTGTCTTGAGGACCAAAGTTATACACCTATTGTCGTTTAAGAAAATGGCGACATGAATTTGTCATCACCAGTTGTTTTTTTTTTTTTTTTCCGAGCTCAAACGACACGTCACTTAATTTTAAATTTGACGACACAGCATGTAGACCATATATTAATCAAACGCATGAGAAATACACAAATAAATGTTGGTGTTAGTGTGTCTCAATTGGCAATCCGTAGCTGTTGAAACTAATCAATTCAAATGGTAAACAAATAATACAGGAAAGCAGGTAAAAGAAAAGTGAAATTTGTTTTTGTCAGTTTTTAAGAATTTGAATAGCAATGTACAAGATTAATGGTAAAATTTAAGTTGAACATAAAAGAATTGGTAAAATATAAAATGATAACTGGAAATAATAAAAATTGAGTGGGGAATTAAGGAGATTTATGTGGAAAATTTCAAAGATTTGGAGGTTATATATAAATTAAGAGTTAATATCGCAAATGTTTCTTGAGGTTTACCCTCAATTTCATTTTGGTCTCTAACTTTAAGGCATCGTTCATTTCACCGATTCGAGTTTTTAGTTTTAAGTTTTTACAGTAAAAAACTCTCAGAAAATGTCACATCTAACTTTTTTTGCTACAGTGAAAAGCTCTCAAAAAATATCACATCTCAGTTCGAATTGAAAACTTGAATCCGCAAAGTGAACGAGGCCTAAAATGTCTCACAGTTGATCTTTGAGGTTTTATTTTGTTTCAGTTTCTATTAACTTTGTCTAACTTTTTTTGCTACAGTGAAAAGCTCTCAAAAAATGTCACATCTCAGTTCGAATTGAAAACTTGAATCCGCAAAGTGAATGAGGCCTAAAATGTCTCACAGTTGATCTTTGAGGTTTTATTTTGTTTCAGTTTCTATTAACTTTGCGTTGAATATTTGACGGAATCTGTGAAAGTTAGGGACCAAAATTAGAAATATATGAATTTAGAGATTACAACAATACAAAAAATAAAAAATAATTTCTATAGATAATTTAAAAATTTTAACTATTTTCAATTCACGCGGATTTCATCACAAAAAAATAACAATCATTTTTTTTACTAAAATAATAATCATTTATAATGTAATAAAAATCAAAATAAAATTATTGTTGTGCTTGAAATTCTTGTTTTTTCTCTCACCAAGGTAAGAAAGAAGCTCTTTGAAGAGTTAAAACAAAGGTGATGAACTCGTCAGTGTTGATTCGTGTTCGCGTGCTATATTCTGACCGGTACGATTATGGCACAATACTATTAGAGTGAACACGAATACGATATGATTAATAAACGTATCAGGAACTCAAACATGAACACGAAACATTTATTATACGAATAACACGACACAACATGCGAACACGTTTATTAAACGAGTCGTGATAGACTGACATGAAAAAAACACGTTTATGACATGTTTATGATATACTTAATAGGATGTGGTATGAAAATTAATACTTTTATATTTAAAAATAACATTAATTAACTAAATATTAATTATAGCTAAAATAAGCTAGCATATGATAACAAGTTTGTAGATATCTTATATATTTTGTATGTTTTAATACTTGAGTTTATTGTTTGCATGTACATGGGCATTAAAAGGGTGTATACATATCGTGTCATGTCGGCACGTTTAAGACCCATATAATTAAACATGTTAAACGTGTTAAGCGGGTTGGCATGTATCCATACCGTTTATTTTTGTGTTATTTGTGTCAACTTGCTAATGAACCATATATTAAATGTGCAGTCCAAATCATTTACTTTGTGTCGTTTTTGTACAATGACATCTTGACATGTCCGAAATTGCCGGCCCTACTCGTCATCGACACAAACAAACATCAACAAGTCTATGTTTGACTGACAAGAACATGGTGATCATATTAGCCGCTTTGTTCTTCTCCTTTTTTATGTTCTTTTAAGTTCTTCAAAAGAAGTATTTTAGGGCCCGTTTAGTTTGCTGATTCGAGTTGAGATGTGAATTTATGTTCTTCAAAAGAAGTATTTTATGTTCTTTTAAGTTCTTTAAAGATGTTTCCTACTTAAAGATGCAAAAAGAAAAGAAATAAACTAAGAAGATGTGGGAAACAATCTTGAGTTTAAGTTAAGAAGAAGAGAAGAAGAAGAGGATTGTTTCCTACTTAAAGATGTTTCAAGAAGAAGAAGAAGAAGAAGAAGTAGGAAACAATCTTGAGTTCAAGTTAGGAAGAAGAGAAGAAGAAGAGGATGGTTTCCTACATAAAGATGTTTCCTACTTAAAGATGTAAAAAAGCAAAGAAATAAACTAAGATCGATCAAGAGTTCAAGTTAAGAAGAAGAAGAAGAGGATTTTTTCCTACCTAAAGATGTTTCAAGAAGAAGAAGAAGAAGAAGAAGTAGGAAACAATCTTGAGTTCAAGTTAAGAAGAAGAGAAGAAGAAGAGGATTGTTTCCTACTTAAAGACTTTTCCTACTTAAAGATACAAAAAAGCAAATAAATAAACTAAGATCGAAGAAGAAGAGGAGGATTGTTTCCTACTTAATGGTGCAAAAAAAAAATAAAAAAATAAAGAAATAAACTAAGAAGAAGAAGAAGAAGAAGAAGAAGAAGATGACGATGATGATGAAGAAGATGATGATGATGATGATGATGATGATGATGATGATGATTGTTTCCTACTTAAAGATGTTTCCTACTTAAAGATGCAAAAAAGCAAAGAAATAAACTAACGTCGAAGAAGAAGAAGAAGAAGAAGAGGATTGGTTCCTACTTAAAGATGTTTCCTACTTAAAGTTCCAAAAAAGCAAAGAAATAAACTAAGATTGATCAAAGACGAAGAAGACTTCCTAATTCAAGTTAAGAAGAAGAGAAGAAGAAGAGGATTAGAGGATTGGTTCCTACTTAAAGATGAAAAAGCAAAGAAATAAACTAAAATTGATCAAAGAAGAAGAAGACTTCCTAATTCAAGTTAAGAAGAAGAGAAGAAGAAGAGGATTAGAGGATTGGTTCCTACTTAAAGATGAAAAAGCAAAGAAATAAACTAAGATCAATGAAGAGTTCAAGTTAAGAAGAAGAAGAGGATTGGTTCCTACTTAAAGTTACAAAAAAGCAAAGAAATAAACTAAAATTGATCAAAGAAGAAGAAGACTTCGTAATTCAAGTTAAGAAGAATAATAATAATAAGAAGAAGAAGAGGATTGTCTCCCACTTCCTAAGGAATGTCTCCTACTTCCTACTTAAAGACGAAAAAGCAAAGAAATTAACTAAGATCGATCAAGAGTTCAAGTTAATAATAAGAAGAAGAAGAATAAGAAGATTGTTTCCTACTTCCTACTTAAAGATGAAAAAAGCAAAGAAATAAACTAAGAACGATCAAGAGTTCAAGTTGAGAAGAAGAAGAAGAAGAAAAAGAATACGAAGATTGTTTCCTACTTCCTACTTAAAGATGAAAAAAGGAAAGAGATAAACTAAGATCGATCAAGAATTCAAGTTAATTAGAAGAAGAAAGAAGTTGAAGAAGAAGAAGATTGTTTCCTACGAAGAAGAAGAAGAAGAAGAAGAAGAAGAAGAAGAGGAATGTTTCCTACTTAAAGATGCAAAAAAACAAAGAAATAAACTAAGACAGAAGAAGAAGAAGAAGAAGAGGATTGTTTCCTACTTAAAGATGTTTCCTAATTAAAGATGCAAAAGGCAAACAAATAAACTAAGATCAAAGAAGAAGAAGAAGAAGAAGAAGATTGTTTCCTACTTAAAGATGTTTCCCACTTAAAGATGCAAAAAAGTAAAAAAATAAACTAAGATCGATCAAGAGTTCAAGTTAATAAGAGGAAAAAAGCAAAGAAATAAACTAAGATCGCAGAAGAAGAAGAAGAAGAAGAGGATAAGATGTTTCCTACTTCAAGATGCAAAAAAGCAAAGAAATAAACTAAGATCGATCAAGAGTTCAAGATAAGAAGAAGAAAAGAAGAAGAGGATTGTTTCCTACGCAAAGATGCAAAAAAGCAAAGAAATAAACTAAGATCGAAGAAGAAGAAGAAGAAGAAGAAGAGGATTGTTTCCTACTTAAAGATGTTTCCTACTTAAAAATGCAAAAAAGCAAAGAAATAAACTAAGATCGAAGCAGACGAAGAAGAAGAGGATTGTTTCCTACTTAAAGATGCAAAAAAGCAAAGAAATAAACTAAGATCAAAGAAGAAGAAAAAGAAGAAGAGGATTGGTTCCTACTAAATGGTGTTTCCTACTTAAAGTTGCAAAACAACAAAGAAATAAACTAAGATCGATCAAAGAAAAAGAAGACTTCCTAATCATGTTAAGAAGAATAATAATAATAAGAAGAAGAAGAAGAAGAGGATTCTCTCCGACTTCCTAAGGATTGTCTCCTACTTCCTACTTAAAGATGAAGAAGCAAGGAAATAAACTAAGATCGATCTACAGTTCCAGTTAATAAGAAGAAGAAAGAAAGAAGAAGAAGAATATTGTTTCCTACTTAAAGATGAAAAAAGGAAAGAAATAAACTAAGATCGATCAAGAGTTCAATTTAATAAGAAGAAGAAAGAAGAAGAAGAAGAAGAAGAAGAAGTAGGTTGTTTCCTACTTAAAGACGAAAAAAGCAATGAAATAAACTAAGATCGATCAAGAGTTCAAGTTAAGAAGAACATGATTGTTTCCTACTTAAAGATGTTTCCTACTTAAAGATGACGAAAAAAGCAATGAAATAAACTAAGATCGATCAAGAGTTCAAGTTAAGAAGAAGAGAAGAAGAAGATGAATGTTTCCTACTTAAAGATGCTTTTCCTACATAAAGATGACGAAAAAAGTAATGAAGTAAACTAAGATCGATCCAGAGTTCAAGTTAAGAAGAAGAGAAGAAGAAGAGGATTGTTTCCTACTTAAAGATGCAAAAAAGCAAAGAAATAAACTAAGATCGAAGAAGGAGAAGGAGAAGGAGGAGGAGAAGGAGAAGGAGAAGGAGAAGGAGAAGGAGAAGAAGAGTTTAAGTTTAGAAGAAGAAGAAGAAAAAGAAGGAGACGAAGAGTTCAAGTTAAGAAGAAGAGAAGAGGAAGAGGATTGTTTCCTACTTAAAGATGTTTCCTACTTGAAGATGCAAAAAAGCAAAGAAATAAACAAAGATCGAAGAAGAAGAAGAAGAAGAAGAGGATTGTTTCCTACTTAAAGGTGTTTCCTACTTAAAGTTGCAAAAAAAAGCAAAGAAATAAACTAAGATCGATCAAAGTAGAAGAAGACTTCCAAATTTAAGTTAAGAAGAATAATAAGAAGAAGAAGAAGAAGAAGAGGATTGTCTCCGACTTCCTAAGGATTGTCTCCGACTTCCTAAGGATTGTCTCATACTTCCTACTTAAAGATGAAAAAGCAAAGAAATAAACTAAGATCGATCTAGAGTTCATGTTAATAAGAAGAAGAAAGAAGAAGAAGCAGAACATTGTTTCCTACTTAAAGATGAAAAAGGGAAAGAAATAAACTAAGATCGATCAAGAGTTCAAGTTAAGAAGAAGAGAAGAAGAAGAGGATTGTTTCCTACTTAAGGATGTTTCCTACTTAAAGATGACGAAAAAAGCAATGAAATAAACTAAGATCGATCAAGAGTTCGTGTTAAGAAGAAGAGAAGAAGAAGAGGATTGTTTCCTACTTAACGATGTTTCCAACTTAAAGATGCAAAAAAACAAAGAAATAAACTAAGATCGAAGAAGAAGAAGAAGAAGAAGAAGAAGAATAAGAAGAAGAAGAATAAGAAGGAAACAATCTTGAGTTCAAGTTAAGAAAAAGAGAAGAAGAAGAGGATTGTTTCTTACAAAAAGATGTTTCTTACTTGAAGATGCAAAAAAGTAAAGAAATAAACTAAGATTGATCCATAGTTCAAGTTGAGAAGAAGAAGAAGAAGAAGAGAATTGTTTTCTACTTAAAGATGCAAAAAAGCAAAGAAATAAACTAAGATCGAAGAAAAAGAAGAAGAAGAAGAGGATTGTTTCCTACTTAAAGATGTTTCCTAGTTAAAGATGCAAAAAAACAAAAAAACAAACTAAGATCAAAGAAGAAGAAGAAGAAGAAGAGGATTGTTTCCTACTTAAAGATGTTTCCTACTTAAAGTTGCAAAAAAGTAAAGAAATAAACTAAGATCGATCAAAGAAGAAGAAGACTTCCTAATTCAAGTTAAGAAGAATAATAATAAGAAGAAGACGAAGAGGATTGTCTCCGACTTCCTAAGGATTGTCTCCTACTTCCTAATTGTAGATGAAAAGGCAAAGAAATAAGCTAAGATTGATCTAGAGTTCAAGTTAAAAAGAAGAAGAAAGAAGAAGAAGAAGAATATTGTTTCCTACTTAAAGATGAAAAAAGTAAAGAAATAAACTAAGATCGATCTAGAGTTCAAGTTAATAAGAAGAAGAAAGAAGAAGAAGAAGAATATTGCTTCCTACTTAAAGATGAAAAAGCAAAGAAGTAAACTAAGATCGATCAAGAGTTCAAGTTAAGAAGAAGAAGAAGAAGAAGAAGAAGAAGAAGAAGAAGAAGAGGATTGTATCCTACTTAAAGAAGAAAAAAGGAAAGAAATAAACTAAGATTGATCAAGAATTCCAGTCAATAAGAAGAAGAAAGAAGAAGAAGAAGAAGAAGAAGAAGAAGATTGCTTCCTACTTAAAGATGTTTCCTACTTAAAGATGCAAAAAGCAAAGAAATAAACTAATATCGAAGAAGAAGAAGAAGAAGACGAGGAATGCTTCCTACTCAAAGATGTTTCCTACTTAAAGATGCAAAAAAGTAAAGAAATAAACTAAGATCGAAGAAGAAGAAGAAGAAGAGGATTTTTTTTCCTTCTTAAAGACGTTTCCTACTTAAAGATGCAAAAAAGCAAAGAAATAAACTAAGATCGATCAATAGTTCAGGTTAATAAGAAGAAGAAGAAGAAGAAGACGAAGAATAAGAAGAAGAATAAGCAGATTGTTTCCTACTTCCTACTTAAAGATGAAAAAGAAGCAAAAAAATAAACTAAGAACGGTCAAGAGTTCAAGTTTAGAAGAAGAAGAAGAAGAAGAAAAAGAACAAGAAGATTGTTTCCTACTTCCTACTTAAAGATGAAAAAAGCAAAGAAATAAACTAAGATCGATCAAGAGTTCAAGTTGAAGAAGAAGAAGAAGAAGAAGAAGAAGAGGATTGTAAACTACTTAAAGATGTTTCGTGCTTAAAGATGCAAAAAAGCAAAGAAGAAGAAGAAGAGGATTGTAAACTACTTAAAGATGTTTCGTGCTTAAAGATGCAAAAAAGCAAAGAAATTAACTAAGATCGAAGAAGAAGAAGAGGAGGATTGTTTCCTACTTAAAGATGCAAAAAAATAAAGAAAAAAACTAAGATTGAAGAAGAAGAAGAAGAAGAAGAGGAATGTTTCCTACTAAAAGATGCAAAAAAGTAAAGAAATAAACGAAGATCGAAGGAGAAGAAGAAGAAGAGGATTGTTTCCTACTTAAAGATGTTTCTGACTTAAAGTTGCAAAAAAGTAAAGAAATAAACATAGATCGACGAAGAAGAAGAAGATTGTTTCCTACTTAAAGATGTTTCCTACATAAAGATGCAAAAAAACAAAGAAATAAACTAAGATGGATCAAGAGTACAAGTTAATAAGAAGAAGACTTGAAAAGTTAGTTTTTCAGGGAATAATTCTTTCTTTCATTGATCACCTTTTTAAATGTTTTACAAGGCATGTACACACCCTTCGAATCAGGAAAGCAATCACTGATTTAAGGAATATAGCTAATTCTAGGGAAGGAAATAACTTCTAACATATACTTTCCTAAAATACAAAGATTGATAGCTAATTAGCTAATTTACAGCTTTACAAAGATTGTTTCCAAAAACAGTTCTGATTTTCAACACTCCCCCTCAAGCTGGTCTAAAGATATCTTCCATGGCCAGCTTGCCAATTAGAAGGTCAAACTGTTTTTTGTATAGCCCTTTGGTAAAGACGTCTGCCACTTGTTCCTCGGTAGGAATATAGGTCATACACACCAAACCGTTATCTATCTTTTCCTTAATGAAATGCTTATCCACTTCTACATGTTTCGTGCGGTCATGGAGAACTGGATTATGGGCAATTGAAATTGCAGCCTTGTTGTCACAATACAATCTCATAGGAGATGACCCCAACGCCTTTAGCTCCTCTAGCAATCTTCTTATCCACATAATCTCACAGATGCCATGTGCCACAGCTCTAAACTTAGCCTCCGCACTACTTTTAGCAACCACGTTCTGTTTTTTGCTTCGCCATGTAACCAAGTTACCACCCACAAATGAGCAGTACCCCGAGGTAGATCTTCGGTCCACTATGCTTCCAGCCCAATCTGCATTAGTATAGGCTTCAATTTGTAGATGTCCTCGTGACTTGAACAGAAGTCCTCTACCTGGTGTCTCCTTTAGATACCTTAGAATTCTGTAAACAGCTTCAAAATGTTCCGATCCAGGTGAATGCATAAACTGACTAACCATGCTCACCGAGAATGCTAGTCCGGGCGTGTATGAGCTAAGTAAATCAGTCTCCCAACGAGTCTCTGATAACGCTATCTGTCCTTCACATTCTCTGTTTTTGCAGGCTGTAGTTTAACATTAAGTTCTATTGGCATTTCAGCAGGCTTGCAACCTAACATACCCGTCTCACTAAGTAGATCAAGCACGTACTTACGCTGATTTACAAAAATACCTCCTTTGGACCTAGCAAACTCCATTCCAAGAAAGTATTTTAACGTCCCCAAGTCCTTGATCTCAAATTCTTTAGCGAGTCTTCCTTTTAACTTCTCTAGTTCGCTGTAATCATCTCCAGTTAGCACTATATCATCCACATACACAATTAAGATGCCACTTTCCCTTCCTTTGAATGTTTGTAGAAAAGATGCAAAGAAACAAAGAAATAAACTAAGATCCACCTTGCCAAAGCGCTCAAACCAAGCTCTAGGGGACTGCTTGAGTCCATATAAGGACTTCTTCAGTTTACACACCTTTCCAGCTCCAAAACTTTCTTCGAAACACGGTGGCAGGCTCATGAACACTTCCTCCTCTAGGTCTCCATTAAGGAATGCATTTTTAACATCCAATTAATGTAAAGGCCAATTAGAATTTACTGCAAGGGACAACAAAACTCTGATTTAGTTAATTTTAGCTACCGGGGCAAAGGTTTCTTGGTAGTCTATCCCATAGGTTTGAGTGAAACCTTTTGCCACAAGCCTAGCTTTATATCTCTCAATACTTCCATCAGCCTTACTCTTTATTGTAAAGACCCATTTACACCCAACAACCTTTTTTTCTCTCGGCAATTCTACTATCTCCCAAGTACCATTTTTCCTCAAGGCATCCATCTCCTCAAACACTGCCGATTTCCAACTTGGTTCATTTAGTGCTTCCTGAATGCTTCTAGGCACAACAAGGTTTGAAATATTTGTAGTGAATGCTCTATACCTGTCAGAGAGATTATTGTAGGAAATATATTTGGCAATAGGATGCTTAGTGCATGTGCGGGTTCCTTTTCTAAGGGCAATTGGAAGATCAGTGTCATGGGCCTGTGTAGGAATTACTGGGGCTAATTCTAAACATGGTTCAGGTGCAAAAATTTCATAATCAGAATTAGAGAGTAATGGCAAAGAATGAGTAGGAATGGAAGAAGAATTACCTGAGACACTTGGAAGACCATCACCCAGGACTTACGTTTGACCATGTGTTAGGATGATTAATTGGTCTTTACTTCTTCCAGGGACATTCTTCCTTGCATAAACAACAGGCTCAAGATTGCTGCGATTTTTTTCCATAAGTAGTATTTATTATTGTAGGAAATATATTTGGCAATAGGATGCTTAGTGCATGTGCGGGTTCCTTTTCTAAGGGCAATTGGAAGATCAGTGTCATGGGCCTGTGTAGGAATTACTGGGGCTAATTCTAAACATGGTTCAGGTGCAAAAATTTCATAATCAGAATTAGAGAGTAATGGCAAAGAATGAGTAGGAATGGAAGAAGAATTACCTGAGACACTTGGAAGACCATCACCCAGGACTTACGTTTGACCATGTGTTAGGATGATTAATTGGTCTTTACTTCTTCCAGGGACATTCTTCCTTGCATAAACAACAGGCTCAAGATTGCTGCGATTTTTTTCCATAAGTAGTATTTCTTTTTCCGACAGATCAATGAAATTAGGTTCGGATGCAGTGGGTTTATCCTTATTTTCTTTTTCTTTTTCCATTGATTTGAAAGAGATATCAAGGATCGGATTAGGTAAAGGTTCAGCAACTTCCCAAAAATTTGGTTCAACTAAGTTCTCCTCCTAAAGTAAATTTTTGGTAAAATATGAGGTATTTTCCAAAAAAGAGACATCCATGGTTGTGTAAAAACGTTTTGTAAGGGGATTAAAACACTTGTAGCCCTTTTTATTAGGAGTATATCCTACAAAAACACATTTTTCTGCCCTTGGGTCTAACTTAGACCGTGACCTTTTTGGAAGGTGAACATATGCAGTGCAACCAAATATTTTTAAAAGTAATTCAGAATTAATTCGAGAATCTGGAAATACCTTTTTAAAACACTTCAGTGGTGTAGTGTACTGCAAAACTTTTGTGGGCATTCTGTTGATTAGATATGATGCAGTGAGTATGGCATCCCCCCCATAAGTATTTTGGAATATTCATGTAAAACATCATAGCCCGCGCTACTTCTAACAAATGTTTATTTTTGCGTTCAGCTATTCCGTTTTGCTCAGGAGTATCTGAACATGTTGATTGATGTAAAATACCCTTTTCCTTTAAAAAAGTCTCCAAGACTTTATTAAAATATTCCGTTCCATTATCATACCTCAAAATGCTGATTTTTGATTGAAATTGATTTTCAATCATTGTATAAAAGTCTTTAAAAAAATTTTCAACTTCTGATTTTTCCTGCATTAAATACACCCAGCAAAGACGAGTGTGGTCGTCTATAAAAGTTACAAACCATTTTTTTCCTGAAACAGTGGTTACCTTTGAAGGTCCCCAAACATCGCTATGAAAAAGATAAAATGGTTTTGAAGCTTGATAAGTTTTTTGAATATAAGGTTTTCGTTGGCTCTTTGCCAATAAACAGCTTTAACATTGAAATGATAAAGGATTAACCCTTTTAAACAATGCTGGAAACAAATGTTTCAAATAAGAAAAACTAGGATGGCCCAATCTGCAATGCCAAACCATTATTTGATCATGAACAGAAATAGAACTAATACTACTAAGTCCTTGAGCAATTTTATTACTAGGTAGATTATCCTCGAAATAGTAGAGACCATTGATCATCCTAGCACTGCCAATCGTCTTCCCCGAGCTCTGGTCCTGAAAAATACAATGGGATTCATAGAAGGTGACACGACAATTAGAATCTCTAGATAAGTTGCTGACAGATAAGAGATTACAAGTAAGTTTAGGAACATGGAGAACAGATTTAAGATCTATTCCCTCAGAAATTTTTATCAAACCTTTTCCTGCAATGGGTGAGAAATTACCATCCGCTATCCTGACCTTTTTATTTCCAGGACACGGTGAATATGATTCAAACAAATTTGAAGAGTTGGTCATATGGTCAGATGCTCCAGAATTGATTATCCACGGAGCAGATGATTTGGAATGACACGCAAGAGCATTTAATTCATTACCTGTGTATGGCACAGAAGCACTAGGAGTACCAGATGCCGAGTTGGATTTCAGCAGTGTAAGAAGCTGCTTCATCTGCTCCTTAGTGAAGAGGTTGGTTTCAGCCTCATTAGCAGCAGTGAAGGCATGTCCTGGTTTGTCCCCTGTTTTACCTTTCCAATTCGCAGGTTTCCCATGGATCCTCCAACAAGTCTCTCGGGTATGGTGAGCCCTGTTGCAAAAATCACACCAAAGACGTGATTTGTCATCAGACCTGCGCTGATATGTGGTGGCTTTGTTATAGCCTCCACCCATGGTTACCAAGGCTGAACCTTCAACAGCAACTCCAGGTCCCTTCTTGCCTAGCATCACATTCCTCTGACTCTCCTATCTTCTAACCTCCGAAAAAACCTCACCGATTGAAGGCAGGGGTTGTCTTCCAATGATTCTCCCCCTCACCTCATCAAACTCGACATTAAGGCCAGCCAAGAATTTGAAGATACGATTATCCTCCACAGTCTTCTTATGGTGGCGTCCATCCTCGGCAGATTTCCACTCGTAGGTATAGAAGAGGTCCAGATCCTGCCAAATTCGCTTCAAAGAATTGAAGTACTTTGTGACGTTGTCCTCCCCTTGCCGAATTTCTCCGAGTTTTAGGGTCAATTCAAAAATCTGAGATTGATTCCCTAAGTCAGAATACATCTGATTTACATTTTCCCAAAGCTCTTGTGCCGTTGGATAGCACATGCAATTAGAGCTAATGTCTTCTTCCATGGAGTTCACGAGCCATGTCATCACCATGGAATTCTCAGCATCCCATGTAGCATAGTCCGGATCATCCTCTGCAAGAGCCTTCTTGTCACCCGTCAGGTAGCCCATCTTTCCACGTCCTCTGATGTACATCCGCACCGATTGAGACCATCTCAGAAAATTATCACCATTCAATCGACTTGTGGTGATTTGGACAGAATGGGATTCCGAGGTGGTTGTACTGTTTTTTGTGGAATCAATGGTGGTGGGATTGTTTGAAGACGATTAAGGAACAGCGGGGGATTCATTTGAAATGTCAGACATGGCGATAAAGAAAAAAAGGACAGAGGATTGAATGAAAGGGAAGAAGAATACTAATTTCCGCAAGCAATCCGCCTTGCTCTGATACCAACTTGAAAAGTTAGTTTTTCAGGGAATAATTATTTCTTTCATTGATCACCTATTTAAATGATTTACAAGGCATGTACACACCCTTTGAATCAGGAAAGCAATCACTGATTTAAGGAATATAGCTAATTCTAGGGAAGGAAAACATATACTTTCCTAAAATACAAAGATTGATAGCTAATTAGCTAATTTACAGCTTTACAAAGATTGTTTCCAAAAACAGTTCCGATTTCCAACAAGAAGAATAAGAATAAGTAGATTGTTTCCTAATTCCTACTTAAAGATGAAAAAAGCACAGAAATAAATTAAGAACAATCAAGAGTTCAAGTTGAGAAGAAG
Source organism: Morus notabilis (assembly GCF_000414095.1). NCBI lineage: Eukaryota > Viridiplantae > Streptophyta > Magnoliopsida > Rosales > Moraceae > Morus > Morus notabilis. Next base: position 38,108 of record NW_010358776.1, on the reverse strand, counting down.
AAGAAGAAGAAGAAGAAGAAGAAGATTGTTTCCTACTTAAAGATGTTTCCTACTTAAAGTTGGAAAAAAGCAAAGAAATAAACTAAGATCGATCAAAGAAGAAGAAGACTTCGTAATTCAAGTGAAGAAGAATAATAATAATAATAAGAAGAAGAGGATTGTCTCCGACTTCCTAAGGATTGTCTCCTACTTCCTACTTAAAGATGAAAAAGAAAAGAAATAAACTAATATCGATCTAGAGTTCAAGTTAAAAAGAAGGAGAAAGAAGAAGAAGAAGAATATTGTTTCCAACTTAAAGATGAAAAAAGCAAAGAAATAAACTAAGATCGATCTAGAGTTCAAGTTAATAAGAAGAAGAAAGAAGTAGAAGAAGAATATTGTTTCCTACTTAAAGATGAAAAATCAAAGTAGTAAACTAAGATCAATCAAGAGTTCACGTTAAGAAGAAGAAGAAGAAGAAGAGGATTGTATCCTACTTAAAGAAGAAAAAAGGAAAGAAATAAACTAAGATTGATCAAGAATTCCAGTCAATAAAAAGAAGATAGAAGAAGAAAAAGAAGAAGAAGAAGAAGAAGAAGAAGATTGCTTCCTACTGAAAGATGTTTCCTACTTAAAGATGCAATAAGCACATAAATAAACTAATATCGAAGAAGAAGGAGAAGACGAGGAATGTTTCCTACTTAAAGATGTTTCTTACTTAAAGTAGAAAAAAGTAAAGAAATAAACTAAGATTGATCAAGAGTTCCAGTCAATAAGAAGAAGAAAGAAGAAGAAGAAGAGAAAGAAGAAGAAGAAGAAGAAGATTGCTTCCTACTGAAAGATGTTTCCTACTTAAAGATGCAAAAAGTAAAGAAATAAACTAATATCGAGGAAGAAGAAGAAGACGAGGAATGTTTCCTACTCAAAGATGTTTCCTACTTAAAGATGCAAAAAAGTAAAGAAATAAACTAAGATCGAAGAAGAAGAAGAGGATTTTTTCCTTCTTAAAGACGTTTCCTACTTAAAGATGCAAAAAAGCAAAGAAATAAACTAAGATCGATCAAGAGTTCAAGTTAATAAGAAGAAGAAGAAGAAGAAGAAGAATAAGCAGATTGTTTCCTACTTCCTACTTAAAGATGAAAGAAAGCAAAGAAATAAACTAAGAACGATCAAGACTTCAAGTTTAGAAGAAGAAGAAGAAGAAGAAGAAGAAGAAAAAGAAAGAAGATTGTTTCCTACTTCCTACTTAAAGATGAAAAAAGCAAAGAAATAAACTAAGATCGATCAAGAGTTAAAGCTGAGTAGAAGAAGAAAAAGAAGAAGAGGATTGTATCCTACTTAAAGATGTTTCTTGCTTAAAGAAGCAAAAAAGTAAAGAAATTAACTAAGATCGAAGAAGAAGAAGAAGAGGATTGTTTCCTACTTAAAGATGCAAAAAAGTAAAGAAATAAACTAAGATCGAAGAAGAAGAAGAAGAAAAAGAAGAGGAATGTTTCCTACTTAAAGATGTTTCCTACTTAAATATGCAAAAATGTAAAGAAATAAACTAAGATCGAAGGAGAAGAAGAAGAAGAGGATTGTTTCCTACTTAAAGATGTTTCCTACTTAAAGTTGCAAAAAAGTAAAGAAATAAACATAGATCGACGAAGAAGAAGAAGACTGTTTCCTACTTAAAGATATTCCCTACTTAAAGATGCTAAAAAACAAAGAAATAAACTAAGATGGATCAAGAGTTCAAGTTAATAAGAAGAAGAAGAAGAAGAAGAAGACGATTGTTTCCTACTTCCTACTTAAAGATGAAAAACGTAAAGAAATAAACTAAACGCGGGATATGCAAACAATGCTTGTTTTCTTGCTCCATATAGAGGTGGGACATACCATTTGCCTGACTACCGAAGGAGAAGTGGTGGTTTTAGGGGACCTAGAGATATTTATAACTACAAACACTCTTCATTGCGAAATTGTATAGAGCGAACTTTTGGTGTTTGGAAGGCTAGGTTCCCCATCTTAAGGCGGCGAAATAATTGTTACCCAATGAACAAACAAGTGAAGATTCCTGTGGCATGTGCAATCTTACATAATTTTATTCACATGGTAAATGAGAGGGACCCGCTTCTGAATCAATACTACTGTGACGGTGTACCGGTTAGTGAAATAGATCCAACCAATAGTGATGAATTTGATGACGTTGACAATTCCAACAATGACGACAATGGCCTTGAGGGGCCAACAGTAACAGGAGCTACAGTTAGCCGAACAGAGATGGGTCAATTTAGGGATCGCATTGCGAATGAAATGTGGGTGAAATATCAAAGAAGCCGTGGGAGACAAGGTTGACAGTGCAAATCAGCAATGGGATTCTGCAATATTACTTCATATGCTTGTATTAATTATATTTGAAATATGAATGAATATACATTCTGTTAAGACCTTTCATTTTCATTTTTTCCTCTGCTTTTTCGTGGACACATTGCTTGGACTATTGTTATTATGTATGTTGTGTGTGTATATATTTGTTCATTTATTTTAGTGTGCCGAAGAGAGTATGGGGGAGTTGCCATGTCTCAGGAGATCATTCTCTAAGCCTTCTGGGGGTTTTCGTGAAGCCAAAGAGGTTAGTTTGCAACACTACTAGTATTGCATTGCAAAAATGTCAACTTATGCTGCTTTGGTGGTTCTTGGTTGTTGGTGGTTCTTGTGTTTGTGTGAGGTTATTTGTCACGAGGACTTGGCTTTTAAAGAGTTTGTGAGAAAATTGAATGCATTTGTTATTGCAGGGGGACCCCTTCCGCGCACTAGGCGAATCCGTCTCTTTTGGTAGGTTTTTGACAGACTCCCTGGCTTAGGAGAGATGGTCGGCATTCTCCCACAATCAGTACTTGGAAGAAGTTGAGAAATTTGCTAAACCGGGTTCTGTTGCTGAGAAGAAAGCCTACTTTGAGGCACATTACAAGAGAAAAGCTGCAGAAAGAGCGGCAGCCTTGCTCGAGGCTGCAAATGTGGTCACCACTTCAAATGCTTAGTAGTGAGGTAAACTTTCTTTCTTTCACTTTCTTTTTTGAAGACTGTTGATTTGCTTTTAGGGGTTTAATTGTTAGTATCTCATTAACTATGCAGGAAGCTAGAGATCAAGAGATTATAGCTTCAGCAAGCAAAAAAAGGTCATCCAGCTCCTCATCAAAGTCAACATCCCAAAACAAAGCATACAAGACCGTGTTATCTCCTGCCAAACAAATGAACCATGTACAAACCATCACAGTATGTGATGAATATTCAGAATTGATATATTGTTGTGATGCCAAGTTATGTCTGATTATATTCAGGTTGGTGGATAAAATCAACGTCTCAATCGGTCAAGATGCTAACTCAAAATCTCTCATTGGGGTCCTCGACATCTACGGTTTTGAAAGCTTTAAGACTAACAGGTAATGAATGTTAAGAATTTACTAAATTTTGATCGGGCGGTTCTTTGTAAGTTAGTTCAGCATTTTTTTTTTCTGCTGTGCAGTTTTGAGCAATTCTACATTAATTTCACAAATGAGAAACTGCAGCAACATTTCAATCAGGTAAGTTATCATTAGATGTTAATGACTGATTATGCTTTTATACTAGTGACTGTTTAGTAGACTGAAGTACTATTTGTTAATGATTTCAGCACGTCTTCAAAATGGAACAAGAAGAGTACACCAAAGAGGAGATTGATTGGAGCTACATTGAATTTGTTGATAATCAAGATGTATTGGATCTTATCGAAAAGGTTTATGCTCTTTCCTTCACATGACACCACTGTCTTCTTCTTCTTCTTCTTCTTTGTTGGAGTTCAATTTTATGAGGAACAAAAATTTCTGGATACAAGTATTTCACCTAATAAAAGTTTTTTTTCCCCCCTTAAATACAGAAACCCGGTGGAATAGTCGCACTTCTTGACGAAGCTTGGTAAGATACTTCCAGTAAAATTTTCGCCACTCCATTTCTTTAAGCTTTATCCACCTTACTAACTTTTTCTCTGCTTTTCATTTTTTTTCATTTTTTTTT